>NC_073348.2:37630000-37900000 GCF_027580225.2 Misgurnus anguillicaudatus
TCCCAGCTTTAAGTGATTCAGATACCGGTTTGTTGGCAGAATCCATTAAACATCACGCCGATTTATCAGCAAAGTCATCCAAGTGCACGGAAAAAGAATTGGATGAATGACGACGCACGTAGCCTACGTCAAGGTCCAAGTTAAAGGAGGTTGCCAAATTTACTAGGGATGTTCATTTCAGTAAATTTTCCCAAGCTTGTTAACCAAACGTTAACTGATTTTGATATTAAATTTAGGGCTGTCAAAAGATTAATCGCGATTAATCGCATACAAAATAAAAGTTTGTTTTTGCATAATATATGGGTGTGTAATTATTTTGTATATATAAATACACACACATGCATATGTGCATTTAAGAAACATTTACAGTTATATATATTTTTTTTCGCCGATTTTTTATATATTTTATTTTATATATAAATGTAAAAATATATACATTTCTTAAATGTATGTGTGCGTTTAAATATACATAATAATTACACACAATAAACACGGAAATATATTATGCAAACAAAAACTTTTATTTTGTATGCGATTAATCGCGATTAATCTTTTGACAGCCCTAATTAAACTGCAATTGAGTAAAAAATACAAACAATACAAACATTTTATTAAATTTAAACATGCAAACAGCAATAGAACCAGGATTCATACATTTTCACGCAACTTTACATTATTAAAAAGTACGCGATCAGTCCACAGATAAATTTTCAAAGAGGGCGGATCTTCTCTTTTTTTATCTACCACAGTGGCCATTTCTAAAGCAGGACACTTTCAAAAAAATTGAGTTTTGCGTCTTCTTTCTCCGATTGCGCAAAAAGAGAGATGTTTATGGTCAGGGTCTAAAACATATGCGATTAGCGAAGGTTTGTCCTTTTGAGCGTGCGCGAGATGGACCGCGACATTTTGAGCACAAATGTGCATCTCCGTGCAGCTTTAAAACCATACTCAAGCACAGACACAAATGATTTCTTGTACAAATTATTACTTTACCAGACCGTCAGGGCAGCTATAATTTACGTAATTTACAGGACATTCAAAGATTAAGGATATAAAAGTGGCAAAATGTCTGTAGGCACGTGTCGATATGCACAGAGTGTTAAATATTTTTTCTTAAACTGATAATATTAATCTGTGATAAATTATTACCTTCGGGTAACCGGTCAATATGAACATCTCCAATTTTGACCATATTTAATTCACCTTTATTCAGAAAGTACAGTGAAGAGTGACTAAAGACTTTTTTTAGAAGTAAAGATTTTTGCTTGTACTTAGAGGGTTTTGCTGGGAAAGTCAAATTTGTTGAATATCAAATGAAGTGATGTTTGTGAAAATAAGGCATTTCAATTACTGACTAATAACCTTTTAATTGCCAGTGAAATTTGTGTGTTTCTGGTGATCAAATTTACAAGCTTAACTCTTTCCCCGCCATCGACGAGTTATCTCGGCACGTAAGAGAAAACATTTTCCTGCCAATGACGCTTTCCTGACAAAATTTACGGTAATCTGCATAGTGCTGCCTCACGATTAGTCGCGACTAATCGTTTGCAGAATAAAAGTTTTTGTTTATATAATATATGTGTGTGTACTGTGTATAATAATTATGTATATATAAATACACAAACATACATGTATAATTTAATATATATATATATATATATATATATATATATATATATATATATATATATATATATATATATATATTTATATAATAAATACTTATATTTATATAAAAATATAAACATGTATATACACATGCAAATGTTTCTTAATTATATACATGTGTGCGTGTATACAGAATTATTATACACAGTACACCCACATATATTATGTAAAAAAAAACTTTTTTTCTGCAAATGATTAGTCGCGACTAATCGTGAGACAGCACTAAATCTGTATCACTAGATGGCACTCTAACCCAATTTATAAGAACGAATTTAACAACATTTTAAACTCCATCTATGTTTTGATCATCGTTCTGAATCTGATCTCTAACAAAATTACTTTACAAAAATGCAATTATTTCAGCTTTTTGCTAAAAATTTGTATTAAAAAAAAACTAGCATTGATAAACCTGTGATGGTTTTCTGTGACGGGAAAGAAACGTAATAATGATAACACATTAACCCCAGGGGATCTTATGAAAAACTTTACATTATTTTACTCAAAGTCAACGAAAATCGAGCAGGACCAAAACATTTTACAGCTGATCGCTGGGGAAAACGTTAAGCGACGACGTCAAGTATAACCGCAGCAATGACAGTGTTCTTAATATGACAAAGTAAGTGTTTTGATTAATGACATTAATGTTTATATTTTTAATTAGTGTGTATAACTAGTCAACTAAATGAATATAACATGGCAAAGATGAATGCACATTTATATAGGCTATTGATTCAATAGATTTATAGCATTTTGAATAAAAACTTGTCATGGATTTATTGCATTTTGTGGAAAAAATAATCCGTTTTTATAATAAATCTTTGAAAATCAAGTTATGGATTTGAATTTTGTATGTTTTTATAACCTAAAGATGCTATGTGAAAGTTTGTAACAGAAAATAGTGGTTTTCATCTTGTCACTTTCTTGGTATAGAAAACACGTTTTTACCAAAATTTGTCAAAATGGATTTATTGCGTTTTGGAACCAAACTCTTCAAATGAAGATAGAATAAAAGTTTGAAAGCAGAGGATCTGTTCTTTTATTTGCTATATTTGTAGGTTTATATATTTATAGAAGAAAAATTTCCTGGAAAGCATTTTGTGAAAATCACTTTTTTTTAAAAATTCTGGTGGGGAATGACTTAACATATTTTAGTACGAATCCCTAAAAATGCAAAGCTACCAAAGATCATATAGAAATAAGCATTGCATTTAACATAATCTGACTTATCTACTTCAAATGAGTGAGAAATGATGTAGAGCGCTCTTGATTTTCTCCACTTGCTTGTTATTAGTGGTGTTTGCTAAGGGGTGTGGGCGCTGCGCTTTTGTGAACGATACCTCCAACTGTGCGGCTTTATAAACAGATTGCTATTACTTCCCTAAGCATGTTTCACCAGGCGGACGATAAAACCCCACTTAATCATTTAATTATTTAAAGACCTGAACATTTTTTTAAGTTACTGTATGTTTTTGGCCTTAACTGCTTCATTTTGAGAATGCAGTGTAGGGGATGACAGGAAATAAAGCAAGGATTCAAACTTGAGCCGCTACTACGCAATATGTCGGCATGCAGCCAACCAGGCCATTGGCACAGAGAAGACTAAAACATTTAGAGACTCAAGACATCCATGTGGGCTTCTTTGAGATTAACCAGTAAGTATCCACACCCTGGCAAAAACCCACAATACACTAACATGGTGATGAAGGCTCTGCACAGACAAAAGCTAACCTTTAATAATTTAAAATAATAAAAAATCACATTTTCATTCAAGCTAACATAAATATAGTTTTTCAGCATTTTTTAAATGCACAATTGTTCATGTTAATTCATTGTGCATTAACTAAAGTTAACAACTTTTGATTAAAAAAATTTTTTTTGGTGCATTTAACATGAACTAAAATTAATAAATGCTGTAGACGTATTGTTCATTGTTAGCTAATGCATTAACTTATGCTAATGCGTGTTAACAAATACAACCGCACCGTAAAGTGTAGCCGTTGTTTTTAATATAACATTGCACAATCAAATTGTTGATCTTTGGCTTTCTGTCTTAATCCACCTATGGGTAGTGAATGCTTGAATTTATCTGGAGGTGTATGATAAGACTCACAATATGAAGACTTTATTCCACTCTGGATTCAGCGTCTTATAGACGGTGTGCGTCTGCAGACGGTCATTACTCAGCTCTGCTACACAAAATGGATCGCTCTTTCCTGAAACACAATAACACGTTTATCACTGTTTACCTTACGCAGATGATATCAGCAGCAAAAACAATTGGACTTTTAAAGGGATAGCTCACCCAAACGTGAAAATTCTGCCAATTTTACGTTTCCCTCGTGTTGTTGCACACTTGTATAAATTTCTTTCACATGAAAATACAGTAATTAAAAAAAAATCTGATTGGGGCACCATTCACTTCCATGGTAAAATGTTTTCTTACTATGGAAGTCAATGGTGCCCCATATCTGCTTATTGTTATTTTTCATCAGAACAAAGACATTAATACATGTTTGTAACAATATGAGAGTGAATAAATGATGAAAGTATTTTCATTTTTGGGTGAACTATCCCTTTAAACTATAAAAATACATTTTATAAAAAATAAATCTGCTTCAAATTGGGGACTATAGGACAAAAAAGAAAATTAGCCCGTTTGGCATGTTTACATGAATCTGAAATTTTTGTATGATGGACTTAAGTGTCTGTGTTAATTAATGTGCACTATCTCTTTAAAAAAAAGAAAGAAAATAAATAAGTGATGGAGTTGTTGTGATATACCGAATAATAGCGCACATGCAAAATAACAGGTTTAAATATTTCACAATCATATTCTCTCACAAATAATTGTTTTACGTTTACATTTACGCATTTTTTATCTGTATATTTTTGGTATGTGTCTTAACACATGACCTTTTGCGCTGCTAACACAATACTATACCACCGAGCTATACATAATAAATATAACTAATTATTAATTCAATCATTTTATTGCTCAATACTTTGTGTGTTTATAATGCAACTACACAACTTCCCCATTAATGCTGTTTGTTTAAAAACTTTGCATATATATATATAAACAGATGTCTGGATATTTTAAACACATACTAGTAAAACATCTAGGTTAACTGTTTCACTTGACTGATTTAATATTTTTAGATGGCAATAAAAGTAATCTCAGTTCCCTTTTACTCGGTTTGCTTATGTAAATAGAAACCGCATAATTTTAAACATTTCCCCACATTTAAATTCATTACACACACTTTCTCACCACAATCACGGTGCGTAAAACAGAAAACAAAGTCTCATGTGAGCTGATGCTGCGGATCAGATGGAAAAATGTAGTAAAGTTTGAAAGGTCTTCATTGAAGACTACTGCATTCCTCCAACTAGAGAGAAAAAAGTGTGTGTGCTTCTTTTAAGCTTTTGTCCGTCCACCATGGTGGCTACCAGAAGAACCGTGAAATCAGAACCCATGAGGTGGGCAAGTCCAAAGAAAACCTACAAAAACTATATGAATTAATAATAATATAGCGGCGAGGGGGCTCTCCTCCGGCCTTTCAGACGGTCATCTCTCCATCAAACTCTTTTAGCGGAGAGACTGAGGCATAAACCACAACAAAACATTCAGAAAACTGCCGGAAAGCCTGAATACATTGCAGATATGTGAGGGTGTTTAACATGATATTTTACATCAGAAGTGTTCAGTGCGACGCTCAAACATCAGATTATATATTTATTTATTTATTTATATTAGTTACATCATTTGTTTTGTGTTATAATATATGATAAAATAATAAATAAAAATTTTCAAAATCCTATTTTCTGGATTTCAATGGTCGTAAGTAGTTACAATGCAATTTTTACTTATTTTTTATCTTGTTTTCTAGTAAATGTATCTAAAAATTATTAAATCAAGTTAATTTACTGAGTGACCCAAGAGATTAAGTAAATAAATATTAAAATCACGTGAGTTTATGCTGAAATCAAATAAAATAAACTTAACTGAAGTTCCCACTTCATTTAATACATTTTTCTGACCCCACCGTCAGATATTTGTGACACTGGAGCACATGTTTTTGGCTCATTTTTGCCTTTATTAGATAGATAGTATATTAGGAGAGGACAGGAAAGCATTGGGTGGAGAGAGGGATACGGGATCGGCAAAGGACCTCGAGCCGGGATTCGAACTCGGGTTGCCGAAAGTGCATATGCGCCGTATGTTGGAGCACTGCCCACTACACAATCGGCTTCAACAAGGGTACATTTTTTGATGTATACGTCATCTGAAAGCTAAAAAATACGCTTTTAATGATGTATGGTTTGTTAGTAAAGGACAATATTTGGTCGAGATATAACTATTTGAAAATTTGGATTCTGAGGATGCAAAAAAATATTTTTAAAGTTGTCCAAAGTCCTTAGCAACACATATTAAAAATAAATATATTTTTTAATATATTTACATAGGAAGTTTTAAAAAATATCTTGACTTTGGACCTATGCAATGTTTTTTGGCTATTGCTACAAATATACACATGCAACTTAGTTGGGGTCACATTTTTTAAATATGCCTGATTGCATGAAAACAAGACTTAATATCATGGGTTATTTTGCTTATCGAGTGAATTGATCTCAATTTAAGAATTGTTAGATATTTACAGTATGATGGAAATAAAACGTAAATTTTTGCAGTAAGTGGAACAGGAAGTGACAGAATAGCAACAATCTGAATTATTACCCGTGACATCAGCGGCCATCAGCCCCTCTGCCCTCAAGATCTTCACCTGCACGATTCCCACATCCTTCAAGTTAAAAAACGACTTCAGAAGACTCTAAAAAAAAAAAAATCAAACAAGACACAAACATTTAGCACACATGCATCGCATCTCATCTGCCGGGTGGCAACACATCCACACGTCTCTGACAGCTCAATCTGACCATGAACTTTCTTTAATCTCGCATCACAGTCTGCGAGCAGTTTTGCAACCACGACATTGCTAGAAAAACGCCAAGTCAGATTATCTGGTGGCTCTCACGAATACATCTTCATTATGCAGCTGTTATGAAAAAAGGTCTGTCTGTTTCTGTAAGCGGTTCACTGACCGGCCCTCCAGGGACCGAGGCCAAAACAAAGACAAGCTGTGAATAGAGATGAGAGACAGCTTTGAAGGAAGAGATGTCTCTCTCTTTCTCTCTGGGTAACTCATAAATTCAACCCCCAATATTACCGAGACCACGGGTGCTTCTCAATCCTCAAATTGATGCTTCCTGATTTTATCAGATGTCAATTCTTTAATTGCACCGTGAGGAGGCGAGGATCAAGGAGTGAGGAGGTTTTCCTGAGCGAGGATACACAAGTGTTTTATCGACTAAACCTGACGCATGCATAAATTCTCCTCCCCCTTCACATCATCGCCTCTTAAGATTAATGGCACATTTCACATACATTTTAATGCGTTTTTAAGTACGTATTTTATTTTAATCTGGGGCTATGTTTGACTTTATTTCATTGTTTAATATTTTTTGTGTTTAATGCACTTGATATTTAATAATAGAGAATGAACTTAATACAGAAAGTGTAGGTGTCGTGCTTCGATTTTTCATCATTCCCTCGCATCCCAAGATGGTGGAGCTAAGATACAAAGAAATGAAGCGAGGAAAGGAAACAAGAATGGACAAATAAGAATTGAGAAGCGCCCCGTATTAATGCTGCAGTGGACTGTGGTCATCTTACGCCCCCTTTTGGTCATTAAAGTGTACGGCACGGCAAAGCATTATCAAGACATTCAATCAACAAGCATTTCTTATTCAAGTCAGTTAGAAATTAGGTATTATTTGGCTTTACGTTTATAAAAAACAAAGTAACCAATTCAAAGAAAATTTGACACAAACTGCCTGCCTGGGTAGTAAGCAATGATATACAACAAAGAAGTCTTGCAAACAAATGCGAGTACTTAATGCTTATAACTGAGGCTGGATTTGGCTTTAACTCACTTCAGAATAATAAAAAAAGGTTATGGGGGTCGGTTTAACAGGCGAGGTTTAAATTAAGCCAGGATTAGGCCTTAAGTAAATTATGATATTTAGGGGGCTTGTGCACCATGGCGTTTACGCCGGAGTTCGGCATATGTTTTAAATCGTTTCCAATGGAAGCGCTGCGCTTTTCAATAATGGAGTTTATTTTCTGCGTTTGCCACTGAGCGCCCAAAGTTGAAAAAATGTAAAATTTTGTGTGAAACGCTTAGCTCGTCAATGTCACTTTTCACTCAGCCATCCAATCACAGTGGAGGTGGGCGGGACAAATACCACAACAACCAACCGGCGCATCATACAATGACTGGTAAACAAAACAGAAGCAACAAAGCACTTAGCTAAAAAAACGCTGGTAAGCGCCTACAGTCGCATGACGTTTCAGTCGCGTAAACGCTTTAGTGTACACTTCCGTGTTTTAATGTATTCCCAAGTTAACCCATATCGCACGCGTGGGTGTGGCTTGCGTTTTCCACTGTGCTTTGATTGGATATAGAAAAGTAGGCGTTATATTTAGAAATGGAACTGGCATAATGGAACGTACACACCAAATGTGTATTCAACGTTTTGCGCGAGTAGATTACATACAAAGTCAACGCAAAGACGTGAATAGATGCGACTGCGAATGAAGCGAATTGGGCAACCCAACTGCCACAAAAACACGCAATTCGCCTCAAACACGTCTTCGTGCAAGTTGAAAATATTAAACCCGAGCGAAAAATCCGCATGACACAAAGTTAAATCCCACGAGTACTCTAAAGCAGTGGTTTTCAAACTGGGGGCCGGGGCCCCCACGGGGGCCGCGAGATGGTGCCAGGGGGGCCCCAGTTTTATGACATTTTATAAAATACATTCATTTATCATGAATTCTGTGTAATTAAACCTAAAAAATAATAAGCCAACTAACCAACAGCACTACTAGGTATAATTTTATGTTTTGTTTAGTTAAAATATAACATTTTAAAACTGTTTTTGTTATAAATTTTCTTCCGGGGGGCCGCGAAAAAATGCACTGTACACAAGGGGGCCGCACGCTGAAAAAGTTTGGGAACCACTGCTCTAAAGCAAGGAACACAATGCTTCACATTTGGTGTGTACGCAGCATAACCATGGGTTCACACCAGCCGCGTTTGAGGCGTCAAATTCGCGTCTACTGCGACTCCGCTTGCTTCCTGTAATCACGTCACTACTAGAGGAGCAAGCTCCTGATTGGTTAACACGGCGCGCGTTTTTTCGCCAAAGTTGCAATTTTTCAACTTGCGCATTTGCCATGGCAATGCTCAATTCGCGCCACTCGCTCAAACTACACGCGCGAATGAGGCGGAATCGCGTCTACCTCGCCATGCTAAACACCTCATTTGCGCCGCGAGCCCTTCAGATGTGCGTCAACACGTCTTCACATTGACTTAACATTGAAATCACTCGCGCTTGACGCCTCTACCGCGGCTGGTGTGAAAGCAGCATAAGACTGATCAAGTCGTCTAGATGACGTCACCAGAAAATGATCTCTATAAGACGGCGAAAGTACATTTTCAAAGTTTATGATTTTTGGTTTAATTCGGACTTCAGTGCAATTTGTTTTCAGTTAAGTTCAAACATGCATTTTAGTTTGGGACTAGGTTTAAGTCATGTCTGCGAAACCGATCCTAAAGGCGTTTAGATGAATCCGTTTAAAAATGTGACTGGATGAGAGTACGAGAGATGCTGAATGTGGCCCAGAGGTTTTCAAAGAGGTTTTAAAAATGATGAACGTTTAGTTTGACAGGAAACAAATGCTATTAGTTTGCAATATTTGCCACACAGTGTCAAAAACTTTTTTCATCATTTTCAAACACAGTGGTTTGCAACATATGTGACCATGAACAACAAAACCAGTCATAAGTCACACGGGTATATTTGTAGCAATAGCCAACAATACATTGTATGGGTCAAAATTATACTTTTTTTGCCAAAAATCATTAAGATAGAAAGTAAAGACCATGTTCCATGGAGATATTTTGTATATTTCCTACCGTAATTATATAAAAAATGTGTTTATCATTAATAACATGTGTTGCTAATGACTTCATTTGGACAAATATAAAAGGGATTTTCTAAATATATTGTTGGC
The DNA here is from genome assembly GCF_027580225.2 of Misgurnus anguillicaudatus. Taxonomy (NCBI): domain Eukaryota; kingdom Metazoa; phylum Chordata; class Actinopteri; order Cypriniformes; family Cobitidae; genus Misgurnus; species Misgurnus anguillicaudatus. The sequence goes on from NC_073348.2 coordinate 37,639,809, forward strand.
ACCCCCATATTTTCAAATAGTTGTATCTCGGGCAAATATTGTCCTTTCTTATCAAACCATACATCAAATGAATTTATTCAGTTTTTAGATGATGCATCTCAAATTTCAATTAAAAAAAATCTACCCTTATGACTGGTTTTATGGCCGTCAGACTTACATATCTATTAATAATCTCCTGGCGTTCTTCTGCGTCACCCAGCATGTTAACAGACAGGTCAGAAACCGAGACGGCGGCAGTGGCCGTGAGAGTCACCAGCAGAAACAGTCGTCCTTTATTCTCCTCCAACTCAACGTCCAGCTTGTGCGTCTTCTCTCTGCTCAATTTGGACAGATCCACCTGACACTGGCCGATGAAGTCATCTCTCCTGCCAATGTCTTTGTCCCATACAGAGATCTCCAGGATTCCCCCCTCCTCGTCTAACAGATGAAGATCAAACTGTTCTCTCCATTGAGGGTTGAGAGTTTTAGGAATGGTCTGTTTTTATGGGAAAGAAGTGTCAGGATTGGCATGGGTATTTGCTGACTGGAAATACTGTAAACGCTGATGTGTCCATGGTGGCATCAATGTTGCTGCTGAATGTACATATTCTTATAAAACCGATAATTCCAGATCTAAAAGCCTATTGAATTGGCTTTGTTTGACATTGTTGTAAAAAATCCCCTAGAGAAAGCACTCGATACTGTTTTATAATGCTACTAACAATAAGGCAAATGAACTACACAGAGAGACAAAGAAACATAAAAATATATACAGTAGAAACAGACATAAATGTATTAAGAAACAACACGATGAAAATTGATAAAAGAGTCAGACAAGAGATAAACAGACAGAGAGAGAGATACAGATAGAAAGACAGACAGACAGAAATAGACAGAAACAGTAGAGAAATGGACAGAAAGAGTCGGACAGAAAGACAGACATACAAATAAATAGATAGATACAGTAGAATAATGGACAGAAACAGACAGACAGACAGACAAAAATAGACAGATAGGCAGACATATAAAGAAATAGACGGATACAGTGTAGAAATGGACAGACAGACAGACAAAGAGACAGACATACATAAAGACAGACTGACAGACAGACAGACAAACAGACAGAGAGACAGACAAAGAAATAGACAGATAAGGGGAAACAAGGGAGAGAAAGATAAACAGACAGAGAGACAGACAAAGAAATAGACACAGTAGCGAAATGGACAGAAAGAGACAGACAGACAGGACGAGAAGTAGACATATAAAGAAATAGACGGATACATTGAAGAAAGGGACAGACAGACAGACAGACAGACAGACAAACAAACAAACAGACAAACAAAGAAATAGACAGATATAGTAGAGAAATGGACAGCAAAAAACAGACAGAAAGTCAGATATAGACAGACAGGCAGACATAAAGAAATAGACAGATACAGTGAAGAAAGGGACAGAAAGATAGACAGACAGAGAGTCAGATAAAGAAATAGACACAGTAGCGTAATGGACAGAAAAAGACAGACAGACAGACAGAAAGACAGACAGGAAGAGAAGTAGACATATAACGTAATAGAAAGATACAGTGAAGAAAGTGACAGAAAGATAGACAGACAGAAATACAGAAAGACTGAAAAAGAAATAGACACAGTATGGAAATGGACAGAAAGAGACAAACAGACAGACAGACAGACAGACAGACAAGCGGACGGACAGACAAATAAAGAGAAATAGACAGAAAGAGACAGACAGACAGGAAGAGAAGTAGACATATAACGAAATAGACAGATACAATGAAGAATGGGACAGACAGACAGACAAAAAGACAGAAAGACACACAAAGAAATAGACAGATATAGTAGAAAAATGCACAGCAACAAAGAGACAGAAAGACAGACATATAAAGAAATAGACAGATTCAGTGAAGAAAGAGACAGACAGACAGACAGACAGACAGAAAGCATACAAGAATAGATAGATACAGTAGAGAAATGGACAGAAACAGACAGACAGAAAGAGATAGATAGACAGACAGGCAGACATACAAAGAAATAGACAAATACATTGGAGAAAGATAGACAGACAAAGAAATAGAAACAGTAGAGAAATGGACAGAAAGAGACAGGCAGACGGACAGACAGACAGACAGACAACGAGACAGACAAAGAAATAGACACAGTAGCGAAATGGACAGACAGACAAACAGACAGACGGACGGACGGACGGACGGACAGACGGACAGACAGACAGAGAGACAAATAAAGAGAAATGGACAGAAAAAGACAGACAGAAATAGACAGATACAGTGAAGAAAGGGACAGAAAAAGACAGAGACAGACAGACAGGCAGGCAGGCATAAATGGACAGAGAAATCAAGAGAAGAAAACTGAAAGAGACAGACAGTAGAGACATAGACAGAATGAGACAGTCAGACAGACAGACAGACATAAATGGACAGATAAATAAAGAGAAATGGACAGAAAGAGACAAACCGAAAAAAATAGACAAATACAGTGAGGAGCTGGACAGAAAGAGACAGACAGACAGACAGACATACATACATAAAGAAACAGAGAGATACAGTAGAGAAATGGACAGAAAGAGACAAACAGAGACAGACAGACAGACAGACATAAAGAAACAGACAGATACAGTAGAGAAATGGACAGAAAGAGACAGACAGACATAAATGGACAGAGAAATAAAGAGAAATGGACAGAAAGTGACAAACAGAAAAAAATAGACAAATACAGTGGAGAGCTGGACAGAAAGAGACAGACAGACAGACATAAAGAAACAGAGAGATACAGTAGAGAAATGGACAGAAAGAGACAAACAGAGATAGACAGATAGACAAACAGACACATACAGTAGAGAAATTGACAAAAAAAGACAGTCAGACAGGCATAAATGGGCAGAGAAATAAAGAGAAATGGACAGAAATGGACAGAAAAAGACAGACAGACAGACATAAAGAAACAGACAGATACAGTAGAGAAATGGACAGAAAGAGACAGACAGAGACAGACAGACAGACACATACAGTAGAGAAATTGACAAAAAAGACAGTCAGACAGGCATAAATGGGCAGAGAAATAAAGAGAAATGGACAGAAAAAGACAGACAGACAGACAGACATAAAGAAACAGACAGATACAGTAGAGAAATGGACAGAAAGAGACAGACAGACATAAATGGACAGAGAAATAAAGAGAAATGGACAGAAAGTGACAAACAGAAAAAAATAGACAAATACAGTGGAGAGCTGGACAGAAAGAGACAGACAGACAGACATAAAGAAACAGAGAGATACAGTAGAGAAATGGACAGAAAGAGACAAACAGAGATAGACAGATAGACAAACAGACACATACAGTAGAGAAATTGACAAAAAAAGACAGTCAGACAGGCATAAATGGGCAGAGAAATAAAGAGAAATGGACAGAAATGGACAGAAAAAGACAGACAGACAGACATAAAGAAACAGACAGATACAGTAGAGAAATGGACAGAAAGAGACAGACAGAGACAGACAGACAGACACATACAGTAGAGAAATTGACAAAAAAGACAGTCAGACAGGCATAAATGGGCAGAGAAATAAAGAGAAATGGACAGAAAAAGACAGACAGACAGACAGACATAAAGAAACAGACAGATACAGTAGAGAAATGGACAGAAAGAGACAGACAGACATAAATGGACAGAGAAATAAAGAGAAATGGACAGAAAGTGACAAACAGAAAAAAATAGACAAATACAGTGGAGAGCTGGACAGAAAGAGACAGACAGACAGACATAAAGAAAAAGAGAGATACAGTAGAGAAATGGACAGAAAGAGACAAACAGAGATAGACAGATAGACAAACAGACACATACAGTAGAGAAATTGACAAAAAAAGACAGTCAGACAGGCATAAATGGGCAGAGAAATAAAGAGAAATGGACAGAAATGGACAGAAAAAGACAGACAGACAGACATAAAGAAACAGACAGATACAGTAGAGAAATGGACAGAAAGAGACAGACAGAGACAGACAGACAGACAGACAGACACATACAGTAGAGAAATTGACAAAAAAGACAGTCAGACAGGCATAAATGGGCAGAGAAATAAAGAGAAATGGACAGAAAAAGACAGACAGACAGACAGACATAAAGAAACAGACAGATACAGTAGAGAAATGGACAGAAAGAGACAGACAGACATAAATGGACAGAGAAATAAAGAGAAATGGACAGAAAGTGACAAACAGAAAAAAATAGACAAATACAGTGGAGAGCTGGACAGAAAGAGACAGACAGACAGACATAAAGAAAAAGAGAGATACAGTAGAGAAATGGACAGAAAGAGACAAACAGAGATAGACAGATAGACAAACAGACACATACAGTAGAGAAATTGACAAAAAAAGACAGTCAGACAGGCATAAATGGGCAGAGAAATAAAGAGAAATGGACAGAAATGGACAGAAAAAGACAGACAGACAGACATAAAGAAACAGACAGATACAGTAGAGAAATGGACAGAAAGAGACAGACAGAGACAGACAGACAGACACATACAGTAGAGAAATTGACAAAAAAGACAGTCAGACAGGCATAAATGGGCAGAGAAATAAAGAGAAATGGACAGAAAAAGACAGACAGACAGACAGACAGACAGACATAAAGAAACAGACAGATACAGTAGAGAAATGGACAGAAAGAGACAGACAGACATAAATGGACAGAGAAATAAAGAGAAATGGACAGAAAGTGACAAACAGAAAAAAATAGACAAATACAGTGGAGAGCTGGACAGAAAGAGACAGACAGACAGACATAAAGAAAAAGAGAGATACAGTAGAGAAATGGACAGAAAGAGACAAACAGAGACAGATAGATAGACAGACAGACACATACAGTAGAGAAATTGACAAAAAAGACAGTCAGTCAGACAGACAGACATACTGTACAAAGATAAACAGACAGAGAGACAGACAGACAGACAGAGAGAAAGACATAAAGTAAAGAAATGTAAAGAAAGAGGCAGACAGACATTTTGACAGACACGTTTGAACTTGACAGGCATTCATACTTTGCTCTTGTACTTCTGATGGTTAAGTCTGAATTTGACGTAAGGGTCACTGAGGCCGTTCTGGTCCATAGGGATGAGGTCACGACCCTCAATGAGGCTGATGCTGACGATGCCTCGCCACAGCTGAGACTTTCTGTGAAACTCTGGCGAGCGAAAACTCTGTTGCTGTCAAACACACATCACATCACATTAACACTTCACAAACTCCTCACACTAGAACCACACGTTTTCCAACAAGACAATCCAGACTTTTAATCAGATTAACAGGATGTCAGAACAGTGTACTGTTGCTATGGTTACAGATTCTGTAAAATACGACTTTAGTTCGTGACCATGTTGGGAGATTTCAGTAGCTTGTATCTGAAAAAAATGTACAAATATAAATCACACAAATAAATCACACCCTTGTCATAGCGATTCTCAATAAATAAAGGCGTAAACGGACCAAAAAGCATTTAAACGGATTCGCATAGACAATGCACGATTGAATCACAAAAGCATAAAACATAAATATCTGCAGATATGTGTGATATCCACCGGCCCACCATCGTGAAAGATAAATGACTGCAGGATTTATTTGAGATGAACATCACGCTCTGACCAGACCGCTGCAAGTTTGGACATTTAGTGCACTCAGTCGGGTTTAAAATACGCTCAAAAACTCATCATTAAATCATCTATCCATCAGTCTAATAGCTCTTGTAGGCAGGACTCAGTTAAAGTTCACAAATCAAGGACTTGGTAAACACAAATGGGTCTACACCAGCTGAGGAGCAGATACTGACACCTTACTACTCAGTTTCCAGCTTAACCTCAGTAACATAGACATAAAACAACATAGAGCAGGTCAGATGCGTTACTGTAAAAACAATAACCTAAGAAACTGAGATTAAGACGGGGACAAGACTACTTTGTATGGTAATATAAATCTCACACTCGGGTGTGATGAGTATCAGGCTTTCCTTTCTGCTGGTGGTATAAGGTGTGAATTTTGAGGTGTAATTTGCTCAAGACAGTACAGTCGCTTTCTAACGTCTAAAATTTGATTTACATGACAACGGTTTTGCTACAAAACAACAACGTTAATAACAGATCATGCAAAAATGACTAAAGACACTTTATTGTGCATGGCAGACCAGTAGATGGCGATGTTACTTCGTAAAGAAACATCACACGCCTGCGCACATTCGCATACTTGTACATAGTGATAAATCTAAACATTTAAGATGGCAAAAGCATTAAACAACTTTATTTAGACGGACAATGAGGTAGGTGGTGATGACTATAACGCAGCAAAATTTTGTAAACTTTTTTGGAAAGGCGTTAATAAACTTGAAAAGCACAAACACAGTCCTGCGGGATTATTAGGTACTTGCGCATAACCTCACTGTTTTCACAGATCTGCATTTATGTCATTACATGGAAATTATAACATTGCTTTCAAAAGTTTGCTTTTTTGGGACGCAATAATGACACTGAAAGTTTTGGTTTAAAATGTTACGTAAATGGTTCCTTAAATTCAAAGTCATCTTATGCATTACGCAACTCAGATTATTACCAAACCAACACGGTTTCTTACAGACAGTTGCAAGCTTTGTCCCAATTAGCATGCCATTGGATTTTATAAATACTAGATTTTATTTTTATTTAGTTTTGTAATTTGTTTTTTACTTCAGTTTAGTTTTAGTTTTTTTTTGTGGTGCATACCCAGCTTGGTAGCACTTTATTTTACAGTACGTGTACTTACCTTGTACATATATGGTAAATATCTTGTACTTGCAGATAAATGTGTGGTACTTACTTTTGAGTATCTACATGGTAATTAAATGGTATCATGACTGTACTTACTAGTGGTACATTCTTGGGTGTTATTATGTAACTTTAGATAAGTACTGGGTAAATACCAGATACATACTTATAGTGTATGTATACTGTAACTAACAAGAAACACTATTGTACTTACAAATGAATATACAATATGAATATAAATATTTAGTACTTACATGTAAGTGTGGGTTAATGACAGGTACTTATAGTGTACATATATGATAACTAATAACAAATACTACTGTACTTACAAAATGTATGTACACGGTAAGTGTGTAGTACATAAAGGCCAGTGTACGTTAATGACAGCACATATATTGTATGTATACTGAACTAACGAAAAACATTTCTGTACTTACAAATTCTATATACACGGTAAGTGTGTAGTACTTACAGGTCAGTGTAAGTAAATGAAAGGTACTTATAGTGACGTATATGATAACTAATAACAAACAGTACTGATGTGCCATTTTTGAACTCAGTATCTTTGTCCATTATTGTACTCTTTTAACCCAACCATTAAACCGTACGCATTACCTGCTGGGTACATTTACTAGTAGGTCCATAGTAACTGCATGGAAACAGGACTGTAAAATAAAGTGTTGCATTTTACACAGTTATTACACAGGAGCTACCACCTAAGGTTTAACATAATATACATATGCCACTGTGAGGCAACCCCAACTATTGAATATTGTACGCATTACCTACTGGGTACATTCACTAGTAGGTCCATAGTAACTGCATGGAAACTGGACTGTAAAATAAAGTGCTACATATTACACAGTTATTACATAGGACCTACCACCTTAGATATAGCATAGTACACATATGCCACTGTGAGTTATATTAACTAGTAAATCATAACAAATAATGCATTGTTGCCTAAACTTATATTGTACATTCATTTGTAAGTACAGTAGTGTTTCTTTTTAGTATACAGAATACGTACACTATAAATATGTATTTGGTATTACCCAGTACTTATCTAGAGTTACATAATAATGACCAAGTATGTACTACTGGTAAGTACAGTAATGATACCATTTAATAACCATGTAGATACTCTAAAGTAAGTACCACACATTTGTCTGTAAGTACAAACTATTTACCATATATGTACAATGTAAGTATACGTACTGTAAAATAAAGTGCTACCAGCATTACTTTTACATTACTTTTAGTATTGTTTTAGTCTATAATACCATGGTACATGAATGGAGACACGGTGGTGGTCAAAAGTTAACATACACCTTGCCAAAACTGGAGATTCGCTAACACGAGTCCCTCCGCTTTCAACTGCAGATACAACATTATTTAAAATACGAAAACAAAAAGTTTATTTTCTAAATTTTATTTAGTTTTTGTTTATACTTTTTATTTTGTTAAATAAAAATGTTAAAAAAGTTTTTTACAAATAGTTTCAGTTTTCGCTATATTTTTTGTTTAAAATTAGGCATGCATGATGATTAATCGCGATTAATCTATAGCAGAATAAAAGTTTTTAGTTACATCATAACTGTGTAAGTGTGTATAATAACTTTGTATAGATAAATACGCACACATAAGCATGTATATTTTTAAAAAAATGTTTACATGTGTATATATATTTGTATATTATATATAATTTATATTATACATAAATACTTAAAATATAAATATATATTTTTTCTTAAAATTATACACGCATGTGTGCATATTTATATGTGCCTAATTATTATATAAAGTTTACACACATATGTAAACATAAACTTTTATTCTGCTATAGATTAATTGCGATTAATCGTTATGCATCCCATTTACAATAATAACTCTCATACTATCTTTGCATTATGGATATTGCACACAGTGTGTACTATATACCGAGCACAACTTCTGTTACTTTCCAACAAAAAAACGAAACTTCACGAGCGCCTCATAGTTTAGTGAGTCGAAACGTCTTGAGTGCTCTCCGTGAAATATATTCATAAACATGTCAAACTGAGATCTGAATCAGAATTCATCTTCTCCATGCTTTGCTTTAAACATGCAATGTGTCGAACCGTAAAGAAATAAAAGGCACATTTATCTGGAAAACTGCTCTCTTACTGTCTGTCTGAGGATCTCTTTATCCACCGTGCCTCTTGGGAACAATGTAACCACCAGCTCCAAAGAGCCCAGATCCTGATCTCGACTGTGAGGATCCTGAAGGTCCAACCGAACATCAAGAGGTCTGCAGGAAAGCATAAAAATGTGAGCCCTCAAGTAATACTATTGTCATGAATCTGAGCTTACCCCAAGTATGTAAATATGTAAACACCTGCAAAGCTCCAAAGATTCAAGATACAGGTATGCTGAGCCCATAAAGTCATCCTGAAGGCCAAAGTCATAATCAAACACCTGCAACAAAGAAATGGAGGCTGTATACAAACTGCAGACTTCTAGTACAAGTTTATGAAGTCAACATTCAACACTGTGGGATGTTTACTCCTTATATATAATAGTAGTAATGCATTATTTACCTTGATATATAGAGGCTCTTGTAAATTCTCTACTATTAAGCAAACTCGTTCATCCCAAACCGGGTTAAGGTTCTTGTGGATTGTTTTACTACGGAAAACTTCTTTACTGGCAATTTTGAATTTCACATATGGGTCACTTGTTCCTAAAACATAAAAAACAACATCACAACACCACGTAAGCAAGATTAAAATAAAGATGCAATCCGTCACTTTGCCTCTATGGACGGTTTTAGCAGTAACAACATAAACAAGTGGCTTTCGTGGTCAACATGTAACTTCTGGTAAACTCCGCTAAGAAGAATAAATAACAACAAAGTACTTTAAACGTAGTCTGTGTATATAAAAAGCAAAATAAACAACACATAGATTACCTAGGAAACCAAAACATTTGTTATTTTCGACGAGGTATTTTTTTAAGAGTTCAGTTTAGCAACTAGTCAGACCATTAAAAAAAACGTAAAGTTCGAACCAGATGCGTATCACATCACCGCACATGCGTCAGATGAAACTGTCTATATCGCATGTTTGAAATATAAAATCGCAAGGTACTTTACGTAGGTTGAGTCAAATGATATCAAACGATTCTTCTGTGAAATCGTACATGACGCTTAAATTGTAAATGTATTATTATAAATATACTGTTGCACATTGCTTTAAGATTGTTTATGTACTTGTTTAAAAAAAATCAAGAAAAATTTTACAGATTGCAGCTTTAATTCTTGCTTTTACAAATTACAAAAATAAATTTTTTAGTGAAGCTCCACCCCTGATTGTGATCTCATTTATTAAGCCGCTTGTGATTACAAAAAACACGATCTTTTCAATCGAATCTTGTATTAACCTGAAGGGATATATTTTGCGTTGACAACTGGCTAGATGTAAAGTAACCCACATATTACAATAATTAAACACCGAATATTGATTTGAAATATTAGCTCATTTGTAGGGGTGTAACGATAAATCGTACACTGCAAAAATGATTTTCAAGAAAAAAAATTCTTAGTATTTTTATCTTGTTTTCAGTAGAAATATCTAGAAAAAAATTCAATGAAAAATTTGCTTACCCCATTGGCAGATTTTTTTGCTTGTTTTATGCCCAAAATCACTTAAATTTTATATTTTTGTTCTAAAAACTAGACTTATTTTCTTGGGTCGTTTTGCTCATCAAGAAAAAGCATCTTAATTTAAGAATTTTTAGATATTTTTACAGAAAACAAGACAAAAATACTAAGAATTTTTTTTCTTCAAATAAATTTTTGCATTGTACTATTTGCTTGTTATGCTTCTCAATAAATTATGTTGAAATGCCGCTACATCCAAAAGCCAGAGGGCGCTCTCGAGCAAAAAACTCAATATGCGCCGCAGAAAAAATGCCTTTAAAGGCGGGGTGTGTGATTTATTAAAAACACTTTGAAAAAGGGAGTCGGGCCGAGTACCAAAACACACTTGTAGCCAATCAGCAGTAAGGGGCGTGTCTACTAAGCGACATCGTTGCCTGGGTTGCGTATGTGTGGGGCGGGTCTATCACATGAAAAGGTCCAAATTCTATTGGGGTAGGGGCGTGTTTGTTTAGGTGATTTCAAATGTCAACATTGGCTTTCAAAGATCATGCACTCCGCCTTTAAAGTCGCTATGAAACGGAAGTAGCGATTGCCTTTTTTTCCACGTGGTGATGTATATCCGAATTAAACTGGCTTCGGAAATGAAAAAAGGAAGGGATGGATTTGAATTGTCTATTGAGATCTGATTGGATCGTTTGAAGTTGTGTTGTGTTGATAATTGCTATTCACAACAATCTTCTCACAAACCCCGCCCACCTGCCATACCATATGACCGGAAGTAAAGAGAGATCATTTTGAGGAGGGGAGGAGATTTGTGATTTTGATTAAAGATTATGGATTTTTTTTAAATAATGAAGCTCACAGATAAGTCCTTTGTAAATATACAACATTACAAAACAAATTACAGTTTTTTATTTTATTTTATTTTATTTTTTTCATATTTATATCGCTGCTCTTTAAACCTTTTAGTTATTTTTATGATAACAAAGAATATTTGTTATAGTGTTGCTTTTAAAATGCATGTTGTAAACGACTCAGTGATTTTAGATTGATAAGGACTATAGTACATGAAAGAGCAGTGCATAATATCGCCTTTGTGATTCAGAATAGATATCGGACAGGTATATGGACGTGTCATGATTTATCGTTACGCCCCTAATTTATTCAAACCTGGCATAAAAGCGAGGTAACAACCAGTAAGCAGTACCGGTGGTCAAGATAGTAGTGTGTTATCAGTTTTAGCGGTTGTTATCAGGTGATAACAGACCTCTAAATGTCACCGCTGACCAATCAAAATCCAGTACTTCAAAGAGGCGTGCAACAATTATGATCCTGCCTTTGAGTCATTTTACTTTTTTTTGTTACATAAAATCATAATCTGGTGAAAATATTGGGGATGTAACGATAAATCGGGTGTCCCATTAAAAAATGTCTGTCTAAAATCGACTTTGCAATCACAAGGCTGCGATTCTTTGTTTCATGCACAGCTTGTGTGTGTACTACGGCGTTTTGGTCAGTAAGAAGTCCTTATTAATCTAAAATCATTATAAGTCGGAGTCGTTATGTGCATTTAAAAAAGCACTTGTTAAACAAAATCATTCAAAGTATTCTTTATTATCATGAAAATACCTGAAACAATCTGAAGGACAGCCATATAAATATTCTTATAGACATTTCCTTAATGGTACTACTTCTGTGGCACAAAGTGAGTTTCTGCACGAGAGCGCCCTCTGGCTTTTGGATGTGGCCGTAATTCATTCAAATTCATTCATTGAGAAAACGCGCATTTGCACGATTAATCGTTACAGCCCTAGAAATATAACCTTGATCTCATTAATATTGACCGGGTAAGGTCAAAACCTTAATCTCTTAAATAGATCATGAGACTTAAGCATGGATTTCACAGACAGGGTCACAATCAATAGTAACATGTCGACATCAGAAGACTTGTAATGAATCAAAGATGCAAATCTTACCGCCTCTGTCTCGAATGGCCAGATTATTTCCTCTTTTCAACACAATATCCAGCTGGTACATTGTTGAGATGGGCATTGATGGTTGTGTGTTGGCACTGTCCGCTGCGTTGCTACCCTGCAGAAAACACAGCCACTGAACCTTACTGTATATATATACTGCATAAAAATGAACGGGGGAAAAAACAGGCAACTCTAATTGATTGGCTGGTTTACCGCAGCTTTCTGGAGTCAGAATTGAGAGCTGCAATATTAGATTACAGAGGAGTCATACATCTCAAACTATGAGAACTAAGCTAAAATTGGACATCGGATGTGAGATGTTGCTTTTGTGATGGTGATGAATCAGAGTTTAAAAAGCAACCAAAGGGTCAAATACAACCCTCTTGAACAAATTCTTCATCTGGTTATGTGCCAAATCATACTGCATTTATGCATTTGCCAGATGCTTCATCCAAGTTACTTGCAATGCATTAAAATGCATGCATTTTATTTTATATCTCAGTGTGGGATCGAACCCGTAATCTTTTTCACTGCTATAACACAATGCTCTACCAACAAAGCTACAGTCCATCGAAAAATGAAAATTTAAAGGAATAGTTCACCCAAAAATGAAACTTTGACATATCCACTGTTGGTGCACGCAGCGAAAATGTCATTGCAGAGTGGGCGATCATGCGTGCTGACAGCGCAAGGACCTATTTTGCATGGCAGACACATCAAGTATAAGCTTTGTGTGCTGCTCCACATCCAAAAATGATCGACCTGAACCCATATTAGTTACTTACTTTTCACCCATCCTCTGGCAGATGTGTTGACCTGCACACAATGTCAAAATGTCCATCTTTGCATATATTCACAGAAATTACATATATTTGCTTAAGATTTCCTTGTGCTGTGTGTAAGCTAGTGTGCAACAACATTATACCATTGTAAAGACAAATACCATGACTGAGAAAACATTTAGGTGAGATTATTTTAAAAAGTTGGGTCTAAAAATGACCCAATGTGTCAGAATGATGTAAACTTTAGAGAGAGACGCGCTAATGTCTCTCATACTGTAGTCCATTAACATACATTTGGCGAATAAAGAAATGAAGAGTTTGGTTCCAAAACGCAATAAATCCATTTTGACAAATTTTGGTAAAAACGTGTTTTCTATACCAAGAAAGTGACAAGATGAAAACCACTATTTTCTGTTACAAACTTTCACATAGCATCTTTAGGTTATAAAAACATAAAAAATTCAAATCCATAAGTTGATTTTCAAAGATTTATTATAAAAACGGATTATTTTTTCCACAAAATGCAATAAATCGATGACAAGTTTTTATTCAAAATGCTATAAATCTATTGAATCAATAGCCTATATAAATGTGCATTCATCTTTGCCATGTTATATTCATTTAGTTGACTAGTTGTACACACTAATGAAAAATATAAACATTAATGTCATTAATCAAAACACTTACTTTGTCATATTAAGAACCCTGTCATTGCGGTTACTTAACGTCTTCGCTTAACGTCTTTCACAGAGATCAGCTGTAAAATGTTTTTGGTCCTGCTCGATTTTCGTTAACTTGGAGTAAAATTATGGAAAGTTTTTCATAAGATCCTCTGGGGTCAATGTGTTAGCATGAGAAGCTTGATGCTGTCGGGAGAACAAGCACCCGTCTCCCGAGTGCCTCTCAGGGAAATTATTAGATGTTGATGGCTTACGTTTCTTTCCCATCACAGAAAACCATCACAGGTTTAGCGATGCAATTAAAGTATTATTTTGTTTTGTTTGTTGATCACAAAGTACAAAGTAGATGAGGAAAACTAGGACTCCGTGTACTCAGCGCAACGCCATTGTTTGTTTACATTGCGTGAATGGTGCGCTGTAGGATTTATTGCGTTCTGTAAAAAAGGGGGAGTGGCGTTTATCGCATTTTGGGAAAAAAGGCAGAAAAGATGACAGAATAACACGGCGGATATTGGATTTTGCGTAAAATTAAGAATTTACTTTTAACTACTGACCTGATATAATACTGATTTTGGCAGTAACTCATTTTTTTCAAAAATGGCGTTTATCGCGTTTTGGAACCAAACTCTTCAAATGAAAAACAACGTAATGTTTTTATGTGGAACGACTATCCTGCGCTGTTTGGGATTTGCCCTCGGCCTTTGTGTGCGCGCGCGTTTAAGTGCCCTCAATAGTGCACATACGAGAGAGTATCTGGATCTAATGCTAATTTCACACCTTATTAATGTACAACTTTGTTCTTTTTTTATAAATGTTTGCAATTTTTTTATTCGTTATTAGATTTTTCCCACCCCTTTTTTGCTGATCCAAAAAATAATCTGACCCGTGCCTCAAAAACTGTAATGTTATCCGAACCGTGAGTTTTGTGATCCGTCACACATCCCTACTAAAGTTAGTACAGTGATATCCATAAATCGAATTGTACTAATAATTGGCATAATAACTTTGGCATAAAAAAATATTTTTTTTAAATTAAGATGCTGCTTCTTAATAAACAAAACGACCCAAGAAAATAAGTCTAGTTTTTAGACCAAAAATATCACATTTAAGTGCTTTTGTGCATAAAACAAGCAAAACAATCTGCCAATGGGGTAGGTAAAAAAATCGTGAACATTTTTCTTAAACACTAAATTCAAGAAAAATTCAAGAAAAATTTGCTTACCCCATTGACAAAACTTCCATGATTTTAACTCTTTAATTGCCAAGCTCATAAGTGGTGTCACTGATTTGCGGGGGGAAAAAACACACAAATTGACTGATTTTCAATATAAAAAGTGACTGTGGACTGGAACTCCATATAACTCAATGTACAAACCAGAAATAAAGCTCTGATTTTTGCACAGGCATAGTAAAGGGTTAATGGTGCCACATGGTAATCAACAGTAAAAACGACAAATTTTATGTCTTAGCAAAAGGAAAAAACACCAACAATCAAAAATGCATGATTATATAGTGTCATGGCTTTGCAATCAAAAAATTGTTGTTATAATGCAAGTCAATGGTGCAAAAAAAACCCATAAACAACTAATTAGGGAGAAAAAAATAAAAACTGATGCTGCACAAAAACTAAAAATGCAAAGCCAATGTTTTTACCAATCTTTGAGGAGCCCAAGACTGTGAAAAAGGTTAAGAAAAATCCAGTCCACAATTACTTTTTATATTGAAAATTGGTAATTTTTTGTGGTTTTTTTTTCATCAAATCACTGACACCACTTATGAACTTGGTAATTAAAGAGTTAAAATCATGGACATTTTTAAGCATTTGGTAGTTTTGATCAGTACTGATGGTGATTAACAGATTTATGAAAAAAATTGGAAAAAATATTCATCTGATATATTTTTACAGCCTTTTAATTTAGTGGCTTTTTTGTACACAAACAACCCGAAAGGGTAGTTCATTTGCCCACAGTATATTATTGAGGTTTTTTATTTTAAAGCATTTTCTCAAAATATATGTGGGTGATTCTCACGAACCCATTGAAACACCACGGCACTAATGATTTTAGCTTTAAAATGTGTAATATAGTAACATTAAAAAGCATCAAAATTAACACAATACTGTGTTCTACCTTGCACAATGTGTGATTTCAACATAAGAATTTATAATTGTAAATTTTATCTCATTTTCTGCTGAAATTCTCATTACCGCAATTTGTCCAGCTGTGTTTGAACATGCGTTATGTTGTAATTTAATCAAATTAACACAAAAATATTAAGAAAAAAATAAATGGATGTTTTGCTAGACTACTTTAGATGACAGAAAAAATATTTACTGAATATTCATGTACAATAATAATGAAGAAAAATTAGGAAAATGATGTGTCCATGCCTGATGTCGTCATCCTCCGCAACACTTTTTGAGAACAGTTTAAGCACACATACAGAATTTTAATAAAGTTTGATTTTGAGTGACCAAGCACATGGACCAGTTACTTCAAGATGGCTACCAGGTAAGATCATTTTTTTACAGTTAATTTGAAATATTGTCTTGTCAGAATGCTTACACGACATTTTGATTATCATTACCGCAACAGATGCTTATTAAATGTTAATTTAATTAATAGAAGCATAATACTTTGATTTTAAATGCATGTGCAGAATCTCCAAATTATGTTCTTTCAGGTTTGTCATGTCATTTTGAAAATATGTCAGTGTTGATGTTTTCTGACTGTTGCGGTAATGAGATTTTTTAGGACTAATTTTCTAAATTATGTTACAAAAAGTGTTAAATGATAAGTAAAAGTTTTTAAATTAATTTTCCCATTTACTCCAGACTTTGTTTTTCAATGTCTGGTGGGAAAAAAAGTAAATTTAAGCAATTTTTACATTTTCATGCTTGACATTTTTAAAACCAAGTTTTCGTGAGAATCACCCATGTAAATAGAAGATTTGTCACCAAATATCATTCCATTATCGATCCAAGTATCGGCCGATATATCGGCCTCTGCAATATATTGGCCTATCACTAGTTCTTAAGAACAAAGAAGTGAAATATCCCTTTAATAGCATCATAAAGAAGGACCTCTTTAAAATGCTCTTCATAATATTTGATCTAACCATTAACAGGACTGGGAAGCATCTGAATCAGCAGATATATCATCACTCACATGCCGTTAACAGCCAAATGCTGCGTTGTGTAAGTGATCTCAGTAGGGATTAATTTAAAGTGTTGACTACATGTAATCATCCCGACGGCTCTGACGTGCGCAAGCCCTTACAAACAGAAACAACACATACACCTCAAACAATCAGTGCATCACCTGAATGCAGAATTCAGCTGATGTTTAATCAAAGCACTTACAAGGACTGAAGTGAAACAACCTGAGGATATAGCAAGCATTATAAATCTCAAAATGATGATATTTCTCAATCAAAGCCTTTAATCTTCTTAAAAAAAAGCAACAGCAGATCGTGCCTCAAACAAATTTAATTCAAATCATCCAGTATAAACAATACTAACACACACACGCAAATACCACTAAATATACACACACATTAACTCATAGCGGATATTCGAGGGCTTCCTGTTTGTCTGTGTGTAACTCTGAAAAGTTTTACTTCCCCTCCTGTGTGATGAGGTCAGAAACACAAATGTTGCGTATAAAATGTTTTTTTTGTGTCTGTGTGTCGTATGAAAGCAGGTGATCTGTGCAATTTAATTCAGACCTCAACCTCCAAGGCTTGTTTAACTTCGAAACTTTTGCAACGGGTTACAGGATGTGTCGGCTTCAAACCACACCTCGATGTTTCTCATAATGCTACACAAATGCGCGTTATGTTCACTGCGTCGTCACAGCTGTCATTTTCCCTTTAAACTGCTGACATTTTAGCAAATATAAACCCTACTGTATCCTCCCCTTAGGGTTTATATGACACATTGGCACAAGTATGTGTAAAGCACAAACAACAAGACTGCGTGTTTGCAATTTGCTGGCCAAATATTTGCGTCTGCATCGCTATGACTGTAACTCTAGACGTTGTTTTCACACCCCTCAAGATTAATTCACCTTCCTTTGCTCGGTTATGATGAGGAAAATACGTTAAGCGCCAGACTGGTAAAAATTTACCAAGTGCTTGCATGTATAAATCAAGGCCTGGTAATAAGCTCAATCCTGCTCCATAAAATATAAAGTCTGCGAGTCTGGCAGTCCAGAGACACAATTCATCTTCATCAGACACATTACGCAACGTCTTCGCTGAGAGCCAGCAATGCAGCAGAATTACAATGGCCTTTTAAAACTCGCCAGCTTCTTTAAATATAAATGGAGATAAACACAAACAATTTATTGCGAAACTGCAAGGACGGACTGTAGCAGTCTTGTGAAGTCATGATGTTGTCTGTACTCAAACCATCTCATATATCCAACAATCCCCATACCAAATATACTTCTTCGTGTCTAGACATGCAGCGATGAGATTTCCCGTATGATTCTCCGGGGAAGGTAAAGCCTCGGGATATCCAGGCAGGCAGTGTTTGCTTTACCTTTAGTTCCTCTGCAGGGTTGGTTATTGTCAAGCAAGTACACTAATGGATCGGGATAGACGTGCAAAAATAATGAATGGTGTAATTTGTACATCTCATCATAACATCTAAGTCTCTTGAGGAGACGGATATAATTCTCAGGGGAAAACTCGCCAAAGCTCAAATTTAACTATAGTAAACAAAATCTCATGTGATTTTGCTTTCTAATATCTACAATAAATGTATCGCTTAAATATAACTTTATTGTCTGTATGCTTTGATCTTATGCAAAAAAGATAACACATAGCATTAAAATTATAGGCTATTTTTACTCAACAACGATGTATTGAAAAACATATGTCAAAAAGATCTATAGGGTTCCCACACCTTAGTTAACTTCAAGGACCTTTCAAGGACTTTCCAGGTCCAATACCCTTAAATTCAAGGACTAAATGTGGGGACACATTTCAAAGGAGAGCAAGGTTACCTTTTAAGATACATTTTTACAGTTCCCTTTCGAGGGAACTCGCGCTGCGTCACTGCAGTGACACTTTGGAGACGCCTCCAGGGGTAAGTGTGTCTGACTCTGAATGTGTATATCAAATTCAACCAATTGTGAGGCTTTACGACAAAGACAGGGTGACACGGGAGCCAGGAAGTATATCGCTATCTAAAATATTGCCAAAGACGGCGTTACAGGGACGTGGGAAGTATGGCAAGGGAGACGCAGCGTTTAGTTCCCTTCTCAGGTAACAACAGTTACATACGTAACGTAACCCGAGCCGTTTTCATGTGTCAAACACAACTATTTAAAAAAGCATTTTGGTATGAATCAACATTCACATACAGAAGATATAAGCATTTACAGCGAACAGTTTAGCACGTGTAATTAAAAAGTCTACATTTTTATGATATTATCCTACACTACACAGGGAATAATATGGATTTTTTTCCAGAAAACTTCTTGCATAAAATAGATTTAATCACTTTCAATGACCTGTATCTATGTATGTATATTTTCAAAAACTTCTCAGGGCTTTACATTTTTCTCTCCTAGATTCACAAACTTTCAAGGATTTCAAGGACCTGTGGGAACCCTGGATCTAGATACTATATACGCATTCTTGGCATAACGATAAATACAAACAATCAAGCAGTTTTGTTTAGACTGACAATGGGGTAAGTTTATTACTATTATTAAGGGAACCTGGATGATAAAGAGCTAAACTTTGTTGGAGAAGCTCAGTATCTTGATCAGCCCTACTAGGGTTGTGACGTAGCAGTTTTTACCACCGTGGTGGTTATAGATTGTTAAGATCGGGGGTGCATGCGTGCACGTATGTGCACATTGATGCATAAACGTCTTATATATAATGCACACATATATTTTGAAATATAAAAATGTAAACGAGGATCAAATATACAGTTCTTAACAAACCTGCATGTTCGATGCCAAATTCTGTCTCTGCCGGTGGGTGCTCATCACTGCTTTGGTTTTTAGCAACGAAAGACGCTCTAAAGCGCCCACACGCTTTAAAGAGGAGGAAAGCGACAAGGTCACGTTTTCCACATGGTTTTAGACGGGAAATGTGAAGTTAGTAAATGTGAAGTGCATATGTATGTGCTTGGCCATTTTGGTGGATGCTCGAGCCGAGCCCCAGAGCACCCACGGGATCGGCGCCTATCTGCCTGTTTATTGTAGCACTTCCATTGAAACAAGAAGTGAAAAACCTTTTTTGGGTTATAATGTTTTCAGCTTTTCTTTCAAGAGAGAACGGACGTTTCTCAATCCGAAGGCAGCAGCCTCCAGAGGTCGCATATGTAATCAAGCCTAGTTTATTTCAGTTAAATGAGTTACATTTGCAAGTCATAAGCATATTACAACAATGTACGATTAACAAAGAATAATAGTCAACTTTATAATTGTAATGTCTTGATTACGTACGCAGCTTACAAATGCAACCTCCAAAGGCTACAGCCTTCGGATTGAAAAATGGCCGATATCAGTTGCCTTCACTTGCATTAGCACATTAACTCCGCGTCTGCTGGCTGTTTGTGTTAAAACGAACCTGAAGACATCTCACTGGGCGAGATTGTACTTTATATTTTTCATAGTTTGTGACGTGCACACCACCAGAGGGTGCACTTCCCCATCATGGGTCGCACTCCACCAACGCGGTTGTGCGGTGGTTATTACAACCGTCACAGCCCTAAGCCCAACACAATCCTGTGGGCCACCATCGTTGTTTTGGTTATATTCATGCATACTTATAGACTGAATTCACACATGTACATAATGCACTTTGAAGAATGCAACAAAGTTAAACCATAAATCAATTCAACCTACTATTTTAAGTTTTGACTTGCGATAAGTTGACATAACTTACAAAAACAAGTTAAAATTGTTTAACTTAATTTGTTAAGTTAAAGTAACATAAAATATATGTTGATTTGATCATTTTTTTCACCCACCAGCATCAAATATTTTCGTTTACACTCAGATAAACTTGCACTTTGAAACCCGTCTTCAAAAGTTTGCGTTACAAGGACCCCAAAACGCTACTGCCGTGTGAACGCACAGCAAAACTGCATAAACTTTATTGTTAACGGTGTAAACAACCCCATAGTTGGCTTTTGCAAGTGAACAGAAACAATGAATTTGCTAAAAGTGAGTAATCATTTGGCATATCGTTTGACTATCGTTTGACCATTTTTCTTCCTTTTTTGGGCAAGTTCCTCTTCTAGCAGACCAGTTTGGTTCTGGAAAACCAAATGTAAAGTACTGTAGAAACTAACAGTCTGTATAAACTGCTCTGCGTCAGGAACGAACTTCACAGGTTTTATAAGAAAACCCCTTTTTAAAAACAAAACCATTAAATCTTGCTCGTACCAACACATGTCTCCGTGGGACTCCGAAATAAGTTTGACTATGCAAACATATCATTTTGCATGTACAAATTGCAAAATGGCAATCCACAGAAGCACCTGTTTCAGGTAAACTTTGGTGTGGCACATGTTAAATAAAGACAATGTTTACAAGTGTAATCACATGTACACACAATTGTCTGTCACCCGAGCTTCTGAACTGACACCAGATTCTTACTTGCAGTATAAACAATAATGAGTTTTCACAGTTTGCAGATTGTACTGGTCTGAGCAGCCAATTGTAAAAGTTTGTTATTAAAATCAATTATTAATGCATGTTTTGATGAATCTTTGTGTAGCTTTACTTGGATACTCATGATATTGATCACACAACATGCACAATAAGAGATTCTGGCTATTACACAACAGAAAAAAGCCGTTCAACCTTACAAAACAAGCTCTTAAAAAGTCTGCAACAAGGTTAAAACAATAAAATATAGAAAAAAGACTTTAATACAGAACTAGAAACCATCTGAGAATGGAGTTTATGCTTATTATGAGATTTGTATTGGTTTTAATGGAAACTGTAATGATAGCTTGCGTGGCTACGCTTAATAAAGCTTCCCAAAATAGTCTTTGACAGCCTTTATTGTTCCATAGAGAACCTTTAACATTCACAGAACCTTTCTGTTGCATAAAAGCTTCTTTGTAAAGGGGTTCTAGAGACTAGTAAAATGTTGGTCTGGTAAATGGGAACTGATAATAAGAACATCATTACATCATACTGGAATAAGACCAAAAATACATTACATAAAGCAACTTTGTAATGGATGTAATGGTTATAATGGGAGCTGTACTGGTTTTAATTGAAACGTTAATGGTCTCTGGGGTCTCTGTCATTGGTGTAATGTTTTGGGTTCTTTTCGTGGAATGATATCTAGCAGATGGGAACCAAAAATGAGAACACCATTACATCATACTGGAATCAGGCCAAAAATACACAACATAAAGCAACTTTGTAATGGATGTAATGGTTATAATGGGAGCTGTACTGGTTTTAATTGAAACATTAATGGTCTCTGGGGTCTCTGTCATTGGTGTAATGTTTTGGGTTCTTTTCGTGGGATGATATCTAGCAGATGGGAACCAAAAATGAGAACACCATTACATCATACTGGAATAAGACCTAAAATACAATACATAAAGGATTTTTGTAATGGATTTGATGGTTACAATGGGAGCTGTACTGGTTTTAATGTAAACATTAATGGTCTCTGTCACTGGGGTGATGTGTTGGGTTCTTTTGGTGGGATGTTTCTGGCAGATATGGGAACCAATAATGAGAACGCCATTAAATCCTACTGGAGTAGGAGCCCAAAATGCACTACATAAGGGAAATTTGCAATGTATTTAATGGTTATAACGGGAGCTGTATTGATTTTAATGGTGTCTGGGTCTCTGTTGGTTATGTGTTGGGTTCTACTGGTGGGATATAGGGAACACAATTAAATCCTACAGGAATAAGACCTAAAATACACTACAGTTAAAGAAATTTGTAATGGATTTAATGGTTACAATAGTAGCTGTACTGGTTTTAATGGAAATGCTAATGGTCTGTCGCTAGGGTAATGTGTTGGGTTCTTTTGGTGAGATGGGATCTGGCAAATGAGAACCAAAAATGAGAACACCAATAAATCCTACTGGAGTAAAAGCCCAAAATCCTCTATAAGGGAATTTTACAATGGATTTAATGATTGTAATGGGAGCTGTATTTTTTATGGTCTCTGTTGGTTATGTGTTGGGTTCTATTGGTGGGATGTTATCTGGCAGACGAGAACCAAAAATCCACAATTAAATCAAATAGGAATGAGACCCAAAGCACACTACAGTACATAAAGGAACTTTGTAATGGACTTGATGGTTACAATGGGAGCTGTACTGGTTTTAATGAAAATGTTAATATTCTCTTTTTCTGGAATAATGTGTTGGGTTCTATTGGTGGGATGTTATCTTGCATTTTGAAACCAAAAATACAAACACCATTAAATCCTACTTGAATAAGAGCCGAAATGCACCAAGGGAGTTCTGTAATGGATTTAACGATTGTAATGGGAGCCGTATTGATTTTAATGGTCTCTGGGGTCTTTGTTGGTTATGTGTGTTGGGTTCTATTGGTGGGATGTTATCTGGCAAATGAGAACCAAAAATGGGTACACCATGTAATCATACTGGAATAAGTCCCAAAATGCACTGACATAAAGGATCAGATTAGTTATATGGGAGCTGTAATGAATTTAGTTAATGGTCTGTGGTCTCTGTTGGATTGATGTTATCTGGCGGAAGGAACCTAAGATTTTGTGTTGTTTATCTCAGCAGAAATGGTATTCACAGTGAATGGTTTACAGTGTATACAAAGATGCCCACAGCTATAGAAACACCAATGTATTTAAAGCATGTGGTATTCAAAACTAAAACTCATAAACTCTCAACGACGCAGATCCAGTCAACTTCATAAAACACAGGTCTCCAAAACGCAAAGTAAGAGGTGATGCATTATGATCTGTAACCTCATAAATCATCTTACCACACTGTTCTCCGACTGTTCCTCATCAGTATCATTAACAGCATCCTCGATTTGTTCACATGTCTGCTGCGCGGCTTTATGCACCAAATGCGCTACAGTCGGTTTGCAGCTGACGGTTCTCTTCAGCGTTTGGATCTCCGCACCGAACGCTGCTGTTGCCGCCGCTCTCCCCGCACTCTGCTCCGGCGTGCCGCAGGGCGACCCATCACTGTCACCCCCGTGACTTCCGTCCGGAGCTGATACAGCGCTTATCAAGTCGGGTTGAGAAGAAGACAGCACCTGATCCAAACCATTGGGTCTTTTCTTTTTAAATAGCCAAAATCCGCTATCGTGTTTCCGCTCCTTCTTGCTGGGTTTGGGGCTGGAAGTGAGTTTGGATTTGCCTTGGAAAGATTTCCTGATGCTCCGGTGGGACGCGTGCACATCCATGTCCAGCTTGTCCTCCATACGGTCAGCTGCTGTGGTCCGGTCGGGTGTTTTGTTGCGTGGGGCTATTTAAGTCAAACACATGCAAAGCGATGCAAACGGTATTTACTCGCGCGCGTGCAGCTCAGCAGAACATGTTGCGTGTGAGAAAACACCGGAAGTGCAGAGAGATGGAGATGCAATGAAGTTTTGGTGCTTTCGTGTGTTTTTAAAATGAGACAGACATGACAGGACTTATATCCACGCCCATTACAAATACAGTAAAGGTGCTTGAAAGGTTTTTTGGTTCACCTAATGGATGTTGACGGTCCTTCACGCAGCCTGACAGAGAACATACATTTATTTTTAAGAGACAAAAAAGTTGCAGTTTATTCCTTGATGTTCCCACTGTTCCTTTTTATTCATTTAATTTCTTATTAAAAGTAACTAAGGCATTTACACTAATAACAAGATACACAGACATAGGCACGCGACCTTAGTGTTTACAGAAAAACAAAAGAAAATTACAAAAAAAAGAAATAAAAAATCAAAACACTTTTTTTCAAAATATTTGTTGTAAATTAGATTAAATTCATATACAAGTAAAATTAAGCAGAAAATAATAAAATATTATTGTATGAATATGCAAACCGTAACTTTAGGCTCTCTATCGCCATCTCTGTTTGAAACATATAAATGCAGGTTACTTTACGTAGTGGTTTTTGGTTTATTTTTAACCAAAATAGTTCAATTGCATAACTAGATTTTTTTGTTATAAATACATTTAAGAGAGTAAATAAACAAAATACATTTGTCAATATTTCCTTGATGTTGTGCTCATCCACGTGCACATCTGTTCACTCACACATATGTTAATGAGACGCCACGTGAATAAACTTGGGTTGGGTGTATGCAAATATGTTTAACCACGAGAAAACGCCTGTGGATTTCACGTATAACTCACAATATGCAAAGATGCATTCAACCAACTCTTTAGTTTATTACAGTGCAAAAGTTAAAACTGGGTTTTGCTGGATTACTTGGTTTTTATTTGGTCTAACTATTTACATGTAAGAAACCGGAAGTGGTTCAGTACAAGTAATTTTTAGGGAATTAACTGGGTATTTCCCACCATAAAAGATTCACAAATACGACAACTTTATGCAAATTAACATGTACATATTTATATTTTAAAATTAAAAACATGACACAACTGCATTGTCCGCAGTATTGTATTGAATCCAGAGTCCAAAATAGTTTAGTTGCACATAAATAACATAACATTTGAATCTTAAAGGTGCATTGTGTAATTTTTAAAAGGATCTCTTGACAGAAATGCAAAATAATATACAAAACTATATTATCAGGGGTGTATAAAGACCTTTTTATAATGAACCCTTATGTTTTTATCACCTTAGAATGAGACGTTTTTATCTACATACACTGAGGGTCCCCTTACATGGAAGTCGCCATTTTGTGCCACCATGTTAAGCCCTTAATGGACAAACTTTTTTTACTAAGTTGTCTCCATCGATGATAAGTTTTTCCGGTGGCGGCTACTGTAGCTTCTCTATGCGTTTCAAAAGTAAGGGGTTAGCAGTGGACTGAGCCGTTGGTTGCAATTCACAACCTCACCACTAGATGCTGCTAAAATTTACACACTGCACCTTTAAAGTATTCATTTTGAGTAAAAAGTGGAAGCCACATTTCTTTCAGAGATACAAGGACTTTATTTCTTCGAGGAATTTGTGAATAATACATGATTATATTGAATGTTTCATGCTCATGGTGTATGGCTTCATTAATCACATACAGTACAATACAGTACAAGCTTTCAATGCATTCATTTTAAACAAGCATACAGGTGAATTAAATGCTTTCTGCTGATGGAGATTGTCTGATATTGTCTAATTTTTCATTACACTCATTATAGCAGTGATAAATATTAACAATATCATAATTTTAAACGGGACATTTCACAAGACTTTTAAGATGTAAAATAAATCTTTGGTGTCCCCAGAGTACATATGTGAAGTTTTAGCTCATAATACCCCACAGATAATTTATTATAACATGTTAAAATTGCCACTTTGTATGTGTGAGGAAAATGTGCAAGAATTGGGTGTGTCCTTTAAAATGCAAATGAGCTGATCTCTGCACTAAATGGCAGTGCCATGGTTGGATAGTGCGGATTAAGGGGTGGTAGTATTATAAAATGATGATCCCCTTCTGACATCACAAGGGGAGCCAAATTTCAATGATCTGTTTATCACATATTTGCACATACTAAGTTACTGGGTTGATATTTTTCATATTTTTTAGATTGATAGCAGCACTGGGACCCAATTATAGCACTTAAACATGAAAAAAGTCAGAATTTCATGATACGTCCCCTTTAAGGACAAAATTGTATTTAATACGCAGAATAATACAAAATTGTCTAAGAGTACCACACATTAATCTATAAAAGAGCTGCCAAAAATTGGTATGGATTTGTAAAACATAATCCTTGCTTTATTGACGTAAGCCAATAATCCTAATTTGTTAATACAAAATTAATGAAAGCTCTAATAAGATGTTAAAATAAACAACATAAATAAATAAGCCACGAGAAGAAAGTATAATGAACATATTTCTAGCTTCAAGAGGATTATCACTTTGATCCTTTTTAAATGTGTAAACCTATTGTGTAGCTGCTTAAAACGTGGAAATCACCCAAATACTCGTAACTCTTACTTTAAACAAATATGCACAGATCAACACATTCACACACGCATTTGTAAAAGTACAAAAAAAGTGTCACAAAATGTGCCAATGACAAACCAATACCGCACACAACAGAAAAAGACAAATTCGTCAAGTCTACAATGTGTAAAGCATCCACTGCCATGGAAACAGGTGTCTGTAAGTGCTAAAACGATTGCGATATTTTAAGCATTACTACATATTAACTCAGAAGCTTGTATTACAGTCTCACTAGACCCTGTTTAATCCATAGTGCTCAAGCCATGCTTACATATCTGTGTACTTGTTCAATAAAAAGTTTAATAAAGTTTAGGTTGTTTCTGTGCACCAGCCGTGCCTCACAGGTCCTGTTCATGCATCTGCTGTTGCATTTTCTGAAGCATCTCTTGCATTCTCCGCAGCTGTGGATAATTTGGTAATAATTATTATTAAAAATCGAAATATCATGAGAAATTAAATAATATGATTAATCTGGTCAGCTGACCTCTTCGTCCTTCATCTTGATCAGTTTTTCTGTCTCTACGTCAGGAGTGGAAAGCGGTAAAATGGGGATTGGGCTCTCAACGCGGCTGTCCTGAGTCAGTTTGCTATCAAACAAATATTTATTGAGTAATCTTTTCCAGTCCAGCCATAAATACACGTTTTAAGGAGCTTTACCTTGTCATCTCCTGTATGCACTGGGCTCTGTAGTTTTCGTAGTGCACGTCACACGTGAGGTCCTTCAGGTCGTGCATGTGAGATCGGATCAACATGTTCCTCAGCTTGACAAAATCACAGTGGGACTGATTCTCAACTGCATAAACACAAATAAAGCATCTTTATGTGCATTGTTTTACATATGTGACATCCAAACGCATAGATGCATGTTCTTATCATGTTCGCCCAGACCAGAGATGTTTAAATTTGTATTAACCTTCAACAATGCCCCACGGGTACAGTCTCCCTCTCACCCGTTGACCTTTAATCTCTACTGTTGTGTTACTCCCGATCACAGCAAATGGAGTGCTCTCCTGAAACACAAAACATATTGATTTTAGTTTCTTGCTTCTTAATGCATTTGTGATTTGCAAGCCTAAATTGTGAGCAGACCTCTTAGGCTTTACATAATGTAATTTAAACCAAATGTCATACATAAAAGCTGTAATTAAAGGTGCCATAGAATCTAAAACTTTATTTGCATAGGCATAGATGAATAATAACGGTTGTGTTCATGATAATGACATATCGAGAGCCTCAAACACGATTGTTTCCTCCTTTTTATGTAAATCTCATGCATGCAAAAGACCGATGGAAAACATGATGCATGCCACCAACTTCAAAGGGACACTCCAGTTTTTTATTTTTACCGTTTTGAAATCCATTCAGCCGATCTCCGGATCTGGTGGTTCCACTTTTAGCATAGCTTAGCACAGGGGCGTCATGCACAGGGGCACAGTGTGCACTGCACAGCTCACATAAATTTGTGCATACACAGACATCAAACGAAATATTATAAAGCTTTCAGTCTTTTCCATGGCACTTACAATCGGAACACCCCTGCTTTCGTGCAAAAACCTTAAAAATAAAAGTGTTGACTAACTTTCATATCAAATACTATTTAATCGGAATAATGACATATTGGTATCATACTTACATCGGAAACGGCATGACTTATTTATTTAAGTTTTAATAAATTGTTTAATTGTGTCATTAATGCATTTTGCATAACAACTGCATTATCCTTTAAAACTTATGTAATTTTAAATGCATAAAGTATATAACAACGAAAATGACATAAGCTATAGCATATAGCCACGTGATTGATTTGAATGTTTAATAATGATTTTAAAACATTTATAGATAAAATTATTAGAGGAACGCATTATTGCATCAAATTTTAACTCTGTTCGATTCCACGCCCCCGTGAACTCTGGCAAACTTTGGCGTTGTACCAAGAAGATGAATCTAGAAATCCACTAATATAACGTCAAGACACATTTTAAACCATACATTTTCTGCGCAGAGGAGGTTAACTGCACATTATCGTACTGGCATTTGGAAATGTTGTGAACGTTTCTTACACTTTTTAATTATTCAGATAGCAAAATGCAGCAGCAACAGCAAAGAGCTTGTGAGCGCGCTCAGACGCTGATGACATCTGCGGCTGCGCTGACTGCAGCATCTGCTGCCAGAATAAAGTACTGTAATACGATCCACAAATTTATAATATTGTGCTAAACAGATTAAAAGACAAATAACAGATTAATGGACGCTTCTTTGATTTTGAGGTTGCATGCAAAATCCATTTGGCTAAAAAAAAACAAGGGGGCACGTGCCCCCTCAGTTTGAATGGACATGACGCCTCTGGTTTAGTATAATCCATTGAATCTGATTGGATCATTAGCATCACGCTCAAAAATGACAGATTTTCTAAGCCGATATGGCTAGGAACTATTCTGTCATTCCGGCGTAATAATCAAGGACTTTTCAAGGATATTACGCAGCGCCTGAAAGTAGTCCCGTTGGAGACTATTTCCGGTCACTGCGTAAAATTATTGCACCTCTTGCAGCCATGGCAAAACAGCAAAGAGTATAGTTCCTAGCCGTATCGGCGTAGAAAATCGCAACTGTTAATTTTCCACCAATTTAGTACCCGATGTAACTACAGAAGTTTTAGGATAAATATCAAAACTTTTTGGTTATTTTTAAACGTGCGATGCTAATGGTCTAATCAGATTCAAAAGATTATGCTAAGCTATGCTAAAAGTGGTACCGCCAGACCCAGAGATCAGCTGAATGAATTCCAAAACGGTAAGAATCAAATGTTTTAACTCTAGGCGAGCTGGAAAATACCCCTATTTTCAAAAAAAGTGGAGTGTCCCTTTAAATTACACATTAAATTAATTACAATGTTGTTACAAGGCTAAAAACAAAGTTGTGACTGCTGAGTTAGTGCTATATGCTAGTTAATGCTATATGCTAGTGTTTAGGCTGAAGTTCTATTATTGACATTACAGTTACGTTTTGCAGGTCTATACTAAAAAAACACAAACTTACCATTTCGCCCATTAACAATCCCAAACTATTTATTATTCCTCAAAATATTGTATCTTCATCTGATAAAGCAACCCAATATGACGAAATTATGTACCTATAGGCACGTATGGACCAACGTGACAATGTCACGTTTCGCCGCGTTTGTTTCCTGTTTGTGTCACTGTCACGTATTGGTTACTCAACTTTTTTGTCCTAATTTCTTACCATTGTCGCTTCGGTTTAGGTTTAGATTTACATAAAATGACATCCCTACCCAAACCCAACTCTAACCCAAACGTCAGGCGACATTTTGGTTAAAGTTTAGAAAATAGAAAATAATAAGTCTTGTATCTTTTTTTATAAACCAATACTTAAAGTGACATACTAACGCAAGCACCAAATCTAACCCTAAACCGAAGCGACAATGGTTTGAATATAGGACAAAAAAGTTGAGTAACCAATACGTGACAGTGACACAAACAGGAAAGCGTGACATGCTCACGTTCAAACACGGCAAAACGTGACATTGTCACATTGGTCCATACGTGCCCAAAGGTACATAATTTCGTGATATAGGGTTGGATAAAGACTCAAACATAAGGTCTGTTTACACACACAGAGAGCTACTGAATTGAACTGCTTTGAGAAACAGCCAATGAGAGCAGAGCTCAACATTATTATTCATGACCCTTTCAAATAAGGTTATAATTTCATTTTAAAAGTAAATCTTAGGGTTGTAAATAGACATGTAAAACCGTCTCTGGATTATTTTTGCACTTAATAAAGCCACAAACCTTCTATGTAGATATCAGAAAACAATTTAAAATATTATTTTATTGCATTCCCTGGCACCTTTAAAGAATAATTTAAATGGATCACACAAACGCACACAAACACCAACGGAAGATTAAAAAGAAGTTTGCAGTTGTTTATGTGTTTGTCAGATTACTATGAGTTAGCATTTAGCTAACTGGCTAGTGGAATCACCCTTTCTACAACAAAAAAAAGCCGCCCAGCATGGCCTCAGCCCCATTGTTGTGTGTACCTGGGGGGAGGGTTAATGTAAATTTTGGGGTTTGTGATGTCACTAATCCAGGAAGAAGCTCACTGTAGTTCTTCCGGCCATTTGTTTGTAGTTTATAAGAAACGGTTTCTGTTTAAAGAGCACCTATTTCATTGCTAAAAAACAACGTTATTTTGTGTATTCGGTATAATACAATGTGTTTGCGTGGTTTATGGTAAAAAAAACACTATTTTCCACATACCGAACAATTTTGTCTTCCTGAAACGCACAGATTTGAAAAGCTTCGTGGCCCTGATTGGCCAGCTAATCTGTAAGTTGTGATTGGCCTGAATACCTCTGATATCAGCTGGAAATGTGACACTCCTTACCCTGTTTAAAAGATTCGGTCACAATGCCATGCTAACAGGAGTTAACTTATAGGATGTGAGTCCAAAGTGGGAGGAATTATGATAATGTCGGTCTTGTCTACATCACCATTCCAGGAAGTAAACTGTTGCCTACAATTCATGTGTTTGTTGTAGTCCAAGAAAAGAGATTTACGTTGGAGACGATAACTCACGTCATTGTTTACTTTGGGGTTTGTATCTTTTGCATATCGTTAACATGAACTAAAACACACTTACACACCAAAGGAAATGTAAAAATGTGAATTGGACAAAAGGTGCTCTTTAAGAAGCATTGAACTTTGAGCCTTGTAACTTTGCAGCTGAAACAGCAACATTACGCACTAACTGAAATTAAAAAAGTGAAATCATAATCCAGTACCCCTTTAAAAACAGCCGATTAGGGCAGATTATATCCTGGCAATAAAAAGGGGCGGAAAACACATCATAACTCATACTGTGTGATTATTTTGACAACATTTCATGATAATCATTTAAAACAAGAAGTAAAAAGCAAAACCATCGGTATGTATCGGTGCATGCCTAAAAATATATAGCCTGTAATGCACTGAAAGTTGCTTTGTATAAAATATACTTTTTTATGATATGTATATGTAAATGATTTGCTAAGCCATGAAAAGTAAACGTGGGTGCTGATGGTTTTAACTAATTTATTTATCTGTCATTTTAGATTTATTTTTCACCAAGTTTGCCATGGGATTGCAGTCGTTTTAAATGTTTTAAATCTGTTGCATCCCTCCAGTGTGCAAACACTGAGCAATACCAACCTTCAGCTCTCGATCCTGCTGTTTCAACTCCTCATCCTCATCTGAATCACAATCTGAAAACTGATACACTTTGATTCCATACTTCTCAATCTCCTCTCTCACCTTGAACAGAAGGACAATAAACATTTATTTTTGTTGCGTCAGCAAGGACGCAGTCGGCGTTGTGAATGCGAGCGGAGCGTGTGCATGTGTAAACAGGTGGATCCACTTCACCTTGTCCTTCATCTTTTTCATCTCTGCTGGCGTCAGACAGTCAGCCTTGGAAATGAGCGGGACCACGTTGACCTTGTCCTGTAACGCCTTCATAAACTCTACATCCACGGGCCGTAAACTTGGAGGACAGAATAAACAGCGAGGTCATTTATTTGCTTTTCCCTTTTCGATATTCATCTAAATACGTATGTTTTGAGTGCACTTTAATGTAAATACATGTAATGTAATATGATGGACCTGGAAAAAACTGCAGAATTTGAACGCTTATTCACAAATCATCACCTGTCGCTTGTCTTGTCTCTTAATTTGTTTTAACTTTAAAATCCAGTCATATCCTGCACAATTACTGACAAAACTGCGGGATAAAAGAAAGAAATGTGTGTTGCAGGGCTTCATTACCCGTGTCCAAATGGAGGGATGAAGTATAGGCAGCAGTGGACTCGGTTATCCTGGATATTCTTCCTGTTTAATCCACTTTCATCCCGGAAATACTGCTCAAACTGTTGCTCAATGTAATCTGTGACTGCCTTCCAGCTTACAAGTGAGATGAAGATGCCGTTAATAATAATATTAATAATTGACTGTATTTCTTTAAAGTCTGTGGAAAGTCAGAAAAATGTGTTCGTAGCCAAATTTGATTGATGTAAAAAATGGCAAGTAAATAAAATAAGTCAAATATCTTGGAAAAAATAGGCCGGATTCTATGTACTCAAATGCTAGGGGTGTGTCCACTGTCAGACTGAAACCACGCCCACTCGCGTTAAAACTGCCGTCTCTCTTAAAGAAATATTCCACTTTCATAAAAAAGTCATATAAGATATATTTTTTTCAGTCAAGAAGAAATTTTTGAGGAAAACATTATTTTTCTCCAAATAGTAGACTTTATTGGACCTCAACAGTTCAATGCAGCTTTAAAGGGCTCTAAACGATCCCAACCAAGACATAAGGGTCTTATCTAGCGAAACGATCATCATTTTCGACAAGAAAAAGCACAACTTCTCTTCTTGCAATAGCTTTGTGACGCCCTAGCATGACTTTTCAACTTGATTACGTAATACGTAAGGTCAAGCTGGCGCGTCACACGACTAGTGCAAGATATTTGCAAAACTAACGCTCCAGTGTTTACAAGTGTGGACTGTTCTGACGTTGTTGTATGTGGAATGATACTTATTAATGTCTTGTGTCAGTTTATTGTTTAAAATGGTCCGCAAGTGTGCGTTTCACGTATGTAATGTGTAAGCTTTCGATGTGATTACGCAATTACGTGAGGTCGCGCTGGAGAGTCACACGAACGGTGCAAGACGAGAAGTTGTGGTTTAAAAGTACATATTTTTATTTTATTATGATCGTTATGTCTCGTTTGGGATCGTTAAAGGATTAGTCAATTTTCTAAAAAATAATTCAGATAATTTACTCATCACCATATAATCCAAAATGTTTCTTTCTTTGTTCAGTCAAGAAGAAATTACGTTTTTTGAGGAAAACATTCCAGGATTTTTCTCGTCACAGGACCCGAGGAAGACGACAAGTTGTGGTTAAAAAGGGCATTTTTTTTCTTGACAAAAATGACAATCGTTTCGCTAGATAAGACCCTTATGACTCATTTGGGATCATTTTGATTCCTTTGAAATTGAAATTTTAAACTGCACTAAAACTGCCAAGTGTCGGGGTCCATCAAAGTCCATCAAAACCAGAAAAATCCTGGAACGTTTTCCTCAAAAAAACACAACTTCTTCTCGACCGAACAAAGAAAGACATCAACATTTTGGATGAAATGGTGGTGAGTAAATTATCTGGATTTTTTAATGAAATTGGAGTAATCCTTTAACTTCCAAATACCGCTACAACCTAAATGGATTCTCGCTATTCTGTTAGGGGCAGGGCCATGCTCAGTGGTTCAAGTGCGTCTTTGAGTCAATTCAGTACAATACAGTTCACAGTCTTTGTTTCAGCAATACGTTTCTAAGATTTATAATGTGTTTACTGAATTTACTTTACACTTCAAAAAATGACTTTCTTAATTAGTATTTTTGTCTTGTTTTTAGTATACAGATATGTACAAATTCTTAAATCTTGATAAGCAAAAAAATGCATCTTGATTTAGGAATTTACAGATATTCGCACTTAAAACAAGACAAACATACTAAGAAAATAATTTTTTGCAGTGTGGTGTTCATTAAATTATCTAAAAGATATCTAAGACATTATTTTTACAGATTCGTTGTATTAAACCAAAAAATGACCTTCATAATCTTTTAAATGATAAACTATATGTACTGTACATACCACTCTGTGTTATTGACAGCGTCTCCAAACCCTGGTGTGTCCACAATGGTCAGTTTTAGCTTAACACCTTTTTCCTCGATGTCGACAGTGTGTTTGATGATCTCCACTGTCTGACTAATGCGCTCTAATCATAAAAAATACACATATATGTAGATCAGTACATATGGATGACGTCTAACTAGGAAAATTTAAGGGGACATTTACATGACAACAATTTCAAGTTTTTATGCAGTTTGGCTGTTCGTTTACACAACATTTGGGCATTTTTTGTAGACGATAAACTACGTAAACGTGAATCTGTGATAACCGTGACATCACGAGCATATGTTAATTTAGTCTATAGGCATGCGCAAGTATAACCAAAACGCTTAGTGCTGCTCAAGATACTGAGTTTTGCATGCTTCTCCAACAAAGTTTACAAAAATGTTGACACCTTATAGTCCATGGTCACTTGTCCGACCAAACAAAACTGTTCGATGCTTTCACCGTCTTGATTGATTGTATTTAACGTTCTGTAGAAGTATGCGATGTGCGCAGGCATATAGTGCTTGGTTACAAGGTAACATCGCCATCTACTGGTCTGGCAAATGTAATACAGCGTATTTAGTTAACACTAAATAATAATTTGTTTCATTCTGTGAACTACTGACAACATTTTAGCCAAATTATTAATAAAAATAATGTTTCTATTTGCATTTATTTGCTGAAAATGTACATGGGGAAAACATGGTCAAAATAACAAAAAATATGCATTGTTTTCCGATCGTCAATGCTGCAGAGAAAACAGGTTTAAATGTATTTCTCAACAACAAAATACTAATGTTTTACATGGATTTTAGGAATAATTAAAAAAATAATTTTATTTTTGAAAAATTCAGATTTCATATATATATATATATATATATATATATATATATATATATATATATATATATATATATATATATATATATATATATATATATATATATATATATATATATATATATATATATTATCAGGAGATCATTGTCTTGAAAATCTAGGTCTCAGTAAATTTATTAGCAAATTAGACATATACCTTCAGCATTCAGTAGTTTTCTGTCTTTGTAGAGATCTGTGAGGAACAAGCTGTTGATAAGGGTGGACTTCCCTAAACCAGATTCCCCTGAAACAGAAGAACGGCAACATTTCCCATTCATATACATTTCTATTTCCAACATTTATCAATAAAGGCACACACGTTATCAAACAGCAAATCACCTGCCACCATGAGCGTAAAGTCGAAGCCCTTCTTCACCGACTTTCTGTGAACCTGGTTCGGGAGGGTGGCGAAGCCAACATACTCTTTCTCCTGAGATAAAGGTATAAGATTACTTTTGAATAATACAATGCAAAGCCTACCACATTTCTGTCCACATTTAAATATCTTTACCATATGCAAAAATAGCCAAAACCACATCTTGTGATAACTGAAGGGATTAATTCAAACTCCCCACCCCCAAACCTCTACAGCCACGGGCAGGGATGTATGTCACATATTAGTAGGGCATTCCCAGAATTCCTGTCGTGTTTCATTATTTAGAGAGATTGTATGGGAAAAGAAGGTACTAGATGTTTCCTTGCAGCTCAATCAAGATGATCCTAGTTTGCAACATTACATAATTGATATTGTTATATAAACCTCTGTGCTGTTATACAGAATCATCCTACTTGGTTTGCATCACAAATATGCCTAAAATTAGTCCTGTTTACTCATTCCTATTCATCTTTCTGTAAAGCCGATCAAGTGTTTGTGTAAGTCATTGTTTTACGTGCTAGTGAATGATGAAGTTTATGGATATGAATGATATCTCAAATATGTGATGGTGTGCTAAGTAATCTGACGTTATTGATTGTCAGCTGGTGAAAGGTTAAAAGACCGGAGGATGATATATAGGACGGAGTCTTAATCGTATAGCAATGCACTAAAACTACTCTGAAGATCCTAGCAACCACATTTTCGCTCAGTTTGGCTTCATCTCAAAGACTATTTGAAAAAATGTGTCTAAGGGAGAGGCGATTATCCTTTCCTAGAGGCATGGATACCAGATTTTGGCCACAGTCCCAGCCTCTGGAAACTGTGTGGACATTCGTGGGCGATAACTGAGAAACAGCTCAAGATATGAATTCTAGCTGTGGTTTAGACCCATTATTCTTATTTCCAAGAGTCAAGACTGACTGACAGAACGCCCTCGGGACAATATACAGAAAGCCAAATGCACATTTAAACATTTTCTACGCCAGCACACCCTACACAGAGCAGAGTGCATAAACCACTGTAGATGAATATGAAAAACTGGGATAAAAAATACAGTGGTCAAACATTAAACACGGCATCGCCTTCATGAAATAAATAGCTACCATAGCTTCTCATTGCAAATTAAACTGAGGTTGATTGCAATTTCAAAGCAATTATAAACGAGTCGACCGAAAAAATTTGGCTAAATCCTTTCAAAAGCATTTCACCCCATAAATTCTCATTCTTTCTCATAATGCAATATATATGTAACCTAATTTCATATTGCATATATACATTACAGTACTATTTGTTATGCTACGTACACACCAAACGCGGGTCATAGCGTTTCTCGCTCTAGATTACTCGCGGGATTTAACTTCGCGTCATGCTATTTTTTTGCTCTAGTTGAATATTTTTAACTTGGGCAAAGACGCGTTTGAGGCAAATAGCGCATGTTTTCGCGGCAAACGCATCGCCCATATCGCGTCATTCACAGCGCCCCACGCGAGGACACGTCTGATTGCGTCTTTGCATTGACTTTGCATTGACTAGGATCTACTTGCGCAAATCTTTGAACTCGCGTTTGGTGTGAACCCACAGTTATGCTACGTACACACCAAACACGGGTCATCACGTTACTCGCTCTAGATTACTCGCAGGATTTAACTTCGTGGCATGCAAATTTTTGCTCAAGTTGAATATTTTCAACTTAGGCGAAGACGCGTTTGAGGCGAACAGCGTGTGTTTTTCGTGGAAAACGCGCTGCCCATATCGCGTCATTGGCATCGGCCCATGCGAGGACGCGTCTGATTGCGTCTTTGCATTGACTTTGCATTGACTAGGATCTATTTGCGTAAATCGTTGAACTCGCGTTTGGTGTGAACCCACAGTTATGCTACGTACACACCAAACGCGGGTTATTGCGTTACTCGCTCTAGATTACTCGCGGGATTTAACTTCGTGTCATGCAAATTTTTCGCTCGAGTTGAATATTACCTAATCGCGCAAATTGTTGAACTCGCATCTGGTGTGAACCCACAGTTATGCTACGTACGTACACACCAAATGCGGGTCATCAAGTTACTCGCTCTAGATTACACGCGGGATTTAACTTCGTGTCATGCAATTTTTTTGCTTGATTTGAATATTTTCAACTTGGGCAAAGAAGCGTTTGAGGCGAATAGCACGTGTTTTCGTGGCAAACGCTCTGCCCATATCGCGTCATTGGCATCGCCCCACGCGAGGATGCATCTGATCGCGTCTTTGCATTGACTTTGCATGTAATCTACTCGCGCAAATCGTTGGACTCACATCTGGTGTGAACCCACAGTTATGCTAGGTACGTACACACCAAACGCGGGTCATTGCGCTACTTGCTCTAGATTGCTTGCGGGATTTAACTTCGTGTCATGCGATTTTTTCGCTAGAGTTGAATATTTTCAACATGGGGGAAGACGCGTTTGAGGTGAATAGTGCGTATTTTTGCGGCAAACGTGCCCCCCATATCGCGTCATTGGCATCACCCCACACGAGGACGCATCTGATTGCGCCTATACACTGATTTGTATGTAATCTTCTCACGCAAATCGTTGAACTCGCGTCTGGTGTGAACCCACAGTTATGCTACATACACACCAAACGCGGGTCATTGCGCTACTCGCTCTAGATTACTTGTGGGATTTAACTTCGTGTCATGCAAGTTTTTCGCTCGAGTTGAATATTTTCAACTTGGGCGAAAACACATTTGAGGCGAATAGCGCATGCTTTTGCGGCAAACGCGCCACCCATATCGCGTCATTCGCATCGGCCCACGCAATGACGCATCTGATCGCGTCTTTGCATTGACTTTGTATGTAGTCTTCTCGCGCAAATCGTTGAACTCACATCTGGTGTGAACCCACAGTTATGCTACGTACACACCAAATGCGGGTCATCGCGTTACTCGCTCTAGATTACACGTGGGATTTAACTTCGCGTCATGCGAATTTTTTTCGCTCGAGTTGAATATAATCTACTTGCGCAAATCTTTGAACTTGCATCTGGTGTGAACCCACAGTTATGCTACATACACACCAAACGTGGGTCATTGCGTTACTCGCTCTAGATTACTCGCGGGATTTATCTTTGTGTCATGCGAATTTTTTCGCTCGAGTTTAATATAATCTACTCGTGCAAATCGTTGAACTCGCGTCTGGTGTAAACCCACAGTTACACTGTCTGGTGTGAACCCACAGCCTTAATGTACGTTTATTTTTAAAAAATCATCTTTGTGTGGATGTAATTATTTTCATTATTTTATTACAATAACTATTGTAAAAATAACACATTAAATAATGTAAGTAACTGTCATAAAATATGCAAGAAAGAATGCCAAATATGTAAAGGTCCAAAATAAAAAACATTTTTTAGAAGTAAATGAGTTTAAATAGGCCTTACTGAAATAAATAAATAAAACAGATTCCTCAGGAACAGGGGATGACCCCAATATCACCATCAGCATCTTTTTTTAGTGCAGACAGACAGTCAGTAATGTATAGACATATTAAATTACATGTTTCTCTGATATGCATCCATGAATATGATGGAAATGTACAGCAACCCCTAAATGTCGGATAACACAAAGTGCATATTTTTCATACATTGCTATTATGCAGAAAATCATACAGATTTAGACTGACAATGCAGTGACCGTGATACTGCATGAGCTCTATTCATAGCCAACTCCAACCTACTTTCCCAGAAATACATCCTTACACAAATGTAGATCAACCAAAGTTAAACTGTTTGAAATCAGTGTCACGCAGTCTGTATTGTTCACACTGATGACTGTAAAGTAAAAACTGCGCTCACCTCTCCATCCTCTGTGGTGTTATGAAGAGGCAGCGAGCAGGTGCGGATGCAGACGCCCATGCACGCGTCGGGAAAACCAGAGCGGTTTGTCCAAACAGATAAAAATAGGCTTTCGGTTATTTTATGATTC
The DNA here is from genome assembly GCF_027580225.2 of Misgurnus anguillicaudatus. Classification (NCBI taxonomy): domain Eukaryota; kingdom Metazoa; phylum Chordata; class Actinopteri; order Cypriniformes; family Cobitidae; genus Misgurnus; species Misgurnus anguillicaudatus. The sequence continues at coordinate 37,679,762 of NC_073348.2, forward strand.
TGTCATATCATTCACCTGTTTTTGATATCTGTTCTGTCTTACCTGATATCACCGGTCGACTCCTAAACCTGGCGCTGCTCGTCATTACGACCACTTTCACAACGCGAATTAACCGCTACTACTACGGCGAAGGCTTATTGAATAATATTCATAAGCTTGTCCGTCGCCATTGGACGGTTACCAAAAAACGTCACCACGGCTTATTTACTATTAATGACATTGTTAAACCACACACGGACGTTCGTATAGATTATTATTCATGAGGTAAATTTCGCCATAGTAGGATTCGTGTTACTGCTGTGGGAACCACTGGAATACATAATTAAGCAGGCGGAAACGGAGCGTCTGACTAAAACCTGACTGAAAAACTAAAGCTTTTATTTCGTTATCTTCTTATTTTGTGATAATTGCCATATTTTACATATATTTTATACTATCTTAAAAAATATAAATATTTCATATATGGCCCAATTTTAATGCATCGATAAAATAATTATTACGAATTAATTAAATAATTATTATTTATGAACAAATATTTTGAGTTATCTTTTTAATTATTTATTTATTTATTTATTAAAAATATTTATACAAATATTTTAATCTTTTCATTGAACACAAAGCCGCATGGTGGCAGTGTAACGTCACGTGCTATTGGTAAATCTATAACACAGTGTGTATGGAGGCACACGAGACAGCCTTTGTGTGTTTATTCACACATTACAGGTCATGCACGTATATTGTGATTTTCCTGACAAATGACACAAAACGGAAGATGTCCGGAGAGCAACACAATAGTGAGAGTCTGGATGGATGGTAGCCTAAATAATGCCCAGGAAACCCTTTGACGGGACCCTATGGCTGATTATAGAGGTTGTTCCCTTAAGAAACAGAGAGGTTTATTTATTTAAATAAAATTAGCACATCAAAGGAATATGCTTCATATTGTAACTCGGTTTGTGAAAAAATGTATGTAGGCCAATCTGGCTTGACTAAAGTGATTTGCGTGGTGACCCAGTTGAAGACTCTTACCCATTGTTTACAGCAGCAATTCCCAAATCTTTCACAATAGAAAAGCAAACCCCCTCCAAAAAGCATCCCTTCTGTGTAACACTCTGCAATATATAAAGTACACACACACACACAGATTTATATATACAAAATAACAGAAAGGGTAAATATTATACACAAACACATACGTGTGTTTTTCTATAGGACACTGTTTGCGTCTTTGACGTCACCTCATCACGCCCAAAATGTCTGTTGTGTATTAAAAACAATGGTGCTTGAAAAACAAAACCTAATAAACATGGGCAGTGCTTTGCACAATCATTGACACAGCCAAGCTTGCACATAGGGCAATGCGGGAGGAAAATAATGATGGGAAAATCCTGCAGACAACCACAGTCACCTTCCTGTATTCTAGTGTGTGTTATTAGACAGCAGCCAAACAATTAACAAACTGCAATTAATAATCACCTACCATAGTTCAGATTTTAACAAGCACGTTAATACTGCTTGGCAAACACACAAGCATTGTTGTCTTTCCCTTTGTCAGAGGTTTGGCTATTTTAGAGTTCATTTTCTTATTTGGTATTATGGCTCTGATGTCATTTTGCTTTCCTGCATTCAGTGTTTACAAACAGAAGAGTTCGTCTTACCTTTAAATGCCAATGACATTATACATAACATTTAAATAAAAATGTGTAACACTTAACAATAAGGTTGTATTTGTTAACATTAATTAAAGGGCCAGTGAGTAGATTTTTAGCGGCATCTAGCGGTGAGACTGTGAATTGCAACCAAACCAAATATATTTTTAAAACCAAGTTTTAACTGCTAACATGAATGCACAATAAATAATTGTATTGGCATTAACTAACATTAACAAAGAATAAAAATGAAAAACTAAAAAACTATACTGTTTATTGTTTTGTTTATGTTAGCCAATGCACTTACTAATGTTAACAAATACAACCTTATTGTAAAGTGTTACCAATTTTTTTTATCACCCTTTTGGAACAAGCAATGCAAATATCTCCTACATGCCTCCTACACAATTTGAAATATTGTTTTTTTTTTCACTATAACTTCAAATGAATGAAACCAATAGGTTTGCTTATGGTTTGGGGTTTGTTTAAACACTCTAACTACAGTGTCTGATAAACAGCAAACACTTAATTTTCCTGTAAACAGTTTATGTTTAGGGACATACAGTACTGGGGGTTGCCACCCCATTGCACCTGTTAAGAGATAAAGAGGGACATTATATAATCATTACGCAGAATGTTTTGAATTTCTGCCAATTGCATCATTTATTCCTGTCTGAGACATTCAAAGGTGTTCACACAGCGTACCACAGGATGCTTTACAGTCGCAAACGGGCAAGTAAGGTTTCTCAACACTTCCTTCAGTTGACAGCAACAACCGTGGATCACAATAAGTTTTCCTGGGAAACGGGCATGTCAGGAACACATAGGCTTCGGGTTACGCATCTGTACAATAGCTCATTAAAGCGAATCGAGCGACTTTGCACCAGCTCGGTAAAGATGGTTGGTACACCGCAGGAAACGTTTATTGTTCTGTACAAGCTGTTTCCTTGTTTCTCTACTCATGACGAACAATTGAAACAAGATGGGTGGGGTTAGGACCAACGTCTCTTTCTTGTAATGTAGAACTTAAGTTTGGCAGTGAATTTTGTACATTTAGTTTCATTAAGCAGATGCTATAATCCAAAAGCGTCTCTCAAGTATAAGAAAATACAGGCCGAAGAATTAGCCTTACTGTAACACATTTAAATTTAAGCTATGACAAAGTGATAGTGCAAAAGACTGGAGATTTTGTAGTGATTTTTTATTAAATGCTTTAAATAATGAGATGGATACCGATTAGATACTGATAACATCTCCCGATACCTACAGATGCTGACAATATCTGACGATATTGACATGGATAGACATCGATTACATTTGGCGATACCAACTGCATCTGCCGATACCAACAGATGCTGACAATATCTGCCGATACCAACAGATACCAATAACATCTGCCAACACCAACAGATACTGACAATATCTGCCGATACCAATATATGGTGGTACAAACAGATATTGACAATATCTGCTGATACTAATAGGTAACGATTACATCTGACGATAGCAACAGGTATCAATTGCATCTGCCGATACCAATGGGTACCGATAACATCTGCCGATACCAACAGATACTGACAATATCTGCTGATACCGATAGATACCGATTACATCTGCCAATACCAACAGATTCTGACAATATCTGACAATACCAATAGATGGCGATACAAACAGATACTGACAATATCTGCTAAAACCAATAGATACCAATAACATTTGCCGATAGCAACAGATATGTATTACATCTGCCAATATCAATGGGTACCGATAACATCTGCCGATACCAACAGATACTGACGATATCTGCCGGTGTCTGCCAGTTGCATCTGTCGATACCAATGGGTACCGATAACATCTGCCGATACCAACAGATACTGACAATATCTGACAATACCAATAGATGGTGATACAAACAGATACTGACAATAGATGCTGATAACATCTACCAATACCAACAGATATCAATTACATCTGCCGATACCAACATATACTGACAATATCTGCTGATACCAATAGATGCTGATAACATCTACCGATACCAACAGATATCAATTACATCTGCCGATACCAACATATACTGACAATATCCGTCGATACCAATAGATGCCGATACAAACATATCCTGACAATATCTGCCGATACCAACAGATGCTGACAATATCTGCTGATACCAGTAGATGCTGATAACATCTGTCGATACAAATAGATACCGATAAACTCTGCCGATACCTACAGATGCTGAAAATATCTGGCGATACCAACAGATATCAATTACATCTGCCGATACCAACATATACTGACAATATCTGACAATACCAATAGATAGCGATACAAACAGATACTGACAATATCTGCTGATACCAATAGATACCGATAACATTTGCAGATAGCAACAGATATGTATTACATCTGCCAATACCAATGGGTACCGATAACATCTGCCGATACCAACAGATACTGACAATATCCGACAATACTAATAGATGACAATACCAACATATCCTGACAATATTTGCTGATACCAATAGATGCAGATAACATCTACCGATACCAACAGATATCAATTACATCTGCCGATACCAACATATACTGACAATATCCGTCGATACCAATAGATGCCGATACAAACTTATCCTGACAATATCTGCCGATACCAACAGATGCTGACAATATCTGCTGATACCAGTAGATGCTGATAACATCTGTCGATACAAATAGATACCGATAAACTCTGCCGATACCTACAGATGCTGAAAATATCTGGCGATACCAACAGATACTGACAATATCTGACAGTGTCACTGGGTTGCGATAACATCTGCAGATACCTGCAGATATCAATTACATCTGCCGATACCAACAAATACCAGATACTGACAATATACCCTGATACCAATAGATGTCGATACCAACAAATACGGACAATATCTGCCACTACCAAAGGGTACCGATAACATCTGCCGATACCAATAGATACCAATAACTTCTACGATAGCAAGAGGTATCAATTGCATCTGCCGATACCAATGGATACCGATAACATCTGCCGATACCAATAGATACCGATAACTTCTCCGATAGCAAGAGGTATCAATTGCATCTGCCGATACCAATGGATACCGATAACATCTGCCGATACCAACAGATATCAATTACATCTGCCGATGTCAATGGGTGCCGATAACATATGCCGATACGAACAGATACTGACAATATCTGCCAATACCAATATATGGCGGTACAAACAGATACTGACAATATCTGCTAATACCAATAGATACCGATTACATCTGCTGATAGCAAGAGGTATCAATTGCATCTGCCGATACCAATGGTACCGATAACATCTGCCGATACCAACAGATACTTACAGTATCTGACAATACTAATAGATGAAAATACCAACATATCCTGACAATATCTGCTGATACCAATAGATGCTGATAACATCTACCGATACCAACAGATATCAATTACATCTGCCGATACCACCATATACTGACAATATCCGTCGATACCAATAGATGCCGATACCAACTTATCCTGACAATATCTGCTGATACCAGTAGATGCTGATAAGATCTGTCGACACCAATACATACCGATAAAATCTGCAGATACTTAACAGATACTGACAATACCAACGGATATTGATTGCATCTGCCAATACCAACAGATACTGACAATGTCTGACAATACCACTAGATGGCGATAACATCTGCCGATACCTGCAGATATCTATTATATCTGCAGATACCAACAGATACTGACAATATCCGCCAATACCAATAGATGTCGATACCAACATATCCTGACAATATCTGCTGATACCAATAGATGCTGATAACATCTACCGATACCAACAGATATCAATTACATCTGCCGATACCAACATATACTGACAATATCTGACAATACCAATAGATAGCGATACAAACAGATACTGACAATATCTGCTGATACCAATAGATACCGATAACATTTGCAGATAGCAACAGATATGTATTACATCTGCCAATACCAATGGGTACCGATAACATCTGCCGATACCAACAGATACTGACAATATCCGACAATACTAATAGATGACAATACCAACATATCCTGACAATATTTGCTGATACCAATAGATGCAGATAACATCTACCGATACCAACAGATATCAATTACATCTGCCGATACCAACATATACTGACAATATCCGTCGATACCAATAGATGCCGATACAAACTTATCCTGACAATATCTGCCGATACCAACAGATGCTGACAATATCTGCTGATACCAGTAGATGCTGATAACATCTGTCGATACAAATAGATACCGATAAACTCTGCCGATACCTACAGATGCTGAAAATATCTGGCGATACCAACAGATGTTGATTGCATCTGCCGATACCAACAGATACTGACAATATCTGACAGTGTCACTGGGTTGCGATAACATCTGCAGATACCTGCAGATATCAATTACATCTGCCGATACCAACAAATACCAGATACTGACAATATACCCTGATACCAATAGATGTCGATACCAACAAATACGGACAATATCTGCCACTACCAAAGGGTACCGATAACATCTGCCGATACCAATAGATACCAATAACTTCTACGATAGCAAGAGGTATCAATTGCATCTGCCGATACCAATGGATACCGATAACATCTGCCGATACCAATAGATACCGATAACTTCTCCGATAGCAAGAGGTATCAATTGCATCTGCCGATACCAATGGATACCGATAACATCTGCCGATACCAACAGATATCAATTACATCTGCCGATGTCAATGGGTGCCGATAACATATGCCGATACGAACAGATACTGACAATATCTGCCAATACCAATATATGGCGGTACAAACAGATACTGACAATATCTGCTAATACCAATAGATACCGATTACATCTGCTGATAGCAAGAGGTATCAATTGCATCTGCCGATACCAATGGTACCGATAACATCTGCCGATACCAACAGATACTTACAGTATCTGACAATACTAATAGATGAAAATACCAACATATCCTGACAATATCTGCTGATACCAATAGATGCTGATAACATCTACCGATACCAACAGATATCAATTACATCTGCCGATACCACCATATACTGACAATATCCGTCGATACCAATAGATGCCGATACCAACTTATCCTGACAATATCTGCTGATACCAGTAGATGCTGATAAGATCTGTCGACACCAATACATACCGATAAAATCTGCAGATACTTAACAGATACTGACAATACCAACGGATATTGATTGCATCTGCCAATACCAACAGATACTGACAATGTCTGACAATACCACTAGATGGCGATAACATCTGCCGATACCTGCAGATATCTATTATATCTGCAGATACCAACAGATACTGACAATATCCGCCAATACCAATAGATGTCGATACCAACAAATACGGACAACATCTGCCGATAGTAACAGATACTGACAAATATCTGACGATACAATAGATATTGATTGCATCTGCCGATATCAACATATACCAATTACATCTTCCAATACCAACAGATACTGACAATATCTGACGATACCAATAAATGACAACTGCATCTCCCAATATCAACATACACTGACAATATTTGCCCATACCATTCGACAATACATATAAAAAAAGATACCGGCTACACCTGCTGATATAAATGTTGATTATATCTGCAGTCACAAATAGATATCGAGCCGTGACTCATTTCCTGCCCCTTTTGAATACTTGGACATAATCCACCCTGTAAACAAACAGCCAATGTCCGAGTGAGTGGGAAAATGCTTAAATCTCTCAACAGAGAGATGATTTATTAAAATCCGTAAAAAAAACGGAACAGCTGACTATTTCCAATAAATAAAGTTTTTTTTCAGTAACTGCATGATCTTGCCAACAAAGCCATTGCCTAACAATGAAATAGGCCAACAAAATGTAATAAACAGCTGTAACATTAGTTACAGTAAATGTCATCGCAGAGTTATGTGTGAAGGGGATACAGTCCAGTAAATGCAGCTTTATGGTTTTACCGTATGGACACAGGAAGTTCTCAAGATGATCTCAAGACTCAGAAGCTCAGGACTCAGGAAATGTACAGAAAACTGTAAGTCACATGGTTGTTTTTGGACTGCTGTGATGGGGCGGGTAAAAACTGGTTTGCTATGGGGACAAATGATTTTCAAGGGACGTAAGTGAGTGATGCCAAAATGTTTTTCAACAGAATATTGGATCAAACTATGATCGAATCCTCATATGTATGAAGGGCTTGTCTAGTTACAGTCTGACTCAAAAATGTGAACACTATCGAAAAATAGGAAAAGATAGACATCAGACATGTTTCCTGTCGATAACATAATTACTGCAATTGTGGAAAGCATTGTAATTTAAGAATGCAGTGAGTTTATAAAAGTATAAACATTAGAATGACACATCAGGGGCAGGGTCGACTTTTGAAAGGAACTTTCCCGGTGACTCTTAACATTAGTCATTCAAATATTTTCATTTTCACTTATAATTCGTATGAGTAACATGATTGTTGAGGCACAAATCATATTGAAGCGTCCTACTGTTTAGCCAATTAGTCATTATAGAGTCCATTAAGAGATGTGTCATTTAACTATATATTACACTTTTTAAAAAAATCTTTGCTGCCTTAATTTTTTGTCATTTTAACTATTTACCTTGACAAGAGATGAGTTGTTATAAGTTATTAAATATAGTTAAAATATTTTTTTGTTTTAAGTTGTAGCATCTCATCTCCTGTGAAGATAAATAATAGTAATTGAAATTACTTTTAAATCTGAGTTTATTCAACAACAAAAAAGGAAGCATATTGTTTACAGTATAATATAATAATTTATTATAAGTAATTTGGTTTATAAATACAATATTATAAATACTTTTTAATAAGAAATATCTACAAATCTTCACCCACGGTAAAAAGTAAAAAGTTGGATCAACTTAAAATGTTACTTCAATTTGTAACACCTAAAAATGTTAAAACTTAAATTTTTATTTTAGTGAAAACTTAAATTTTTTAGGTGTAAAAGTTTAACCAAATTTTCACTTTTTACAGTGTAATAAAGTCCAAAAAAGGTCAGTCATGACCATTTTTATGTAAAAATTAAATTCATAAAAAAAATTAGTTGCAATTATTTTTATTTTATATATGTGAAATCTAATACATTCCTGTTTTGGAATATCATTCCCTGTCTTTTGGGCATCTGTCTAATATTATTGGACAAAATACATATGCAATTTGGTACTTTTTTAAGATTTAAGTGGTGCTAGATGTAGGTGTAAAGTTTTCTCAATGTAAATGTAGCTTGTGTTTGTTTATTATGCATGTTGAAATCTGAGCAAGGACAATTTATACTGTGAATAAGTTGAAAAAACTTTTAAAAATTGAGGTAATCAGATACATAATTTTTATTATTCATTTTTTAAATTCATTTTCAAATTCCCTGATTTAGATAAGTTGAAACAAATGTTGAGTACAGTAACTCAGATATTTAAGTAAATTTGACTTAAACTTCGTCCATCTTTGCCATGACTTTAAATTTGCAGAACTTAAAATAAATACAAAGATGGACTTTTTGTAAATTTAACTTGATATATTCACAATAGGGTGATTCTCACGAAACTAGACTTATTAGGTGTCATGAAACATCTTGATAAAAAAATAAATGCTTTCAAAATAAGAAGCATACAGTTACAAACATCTCTTTGTAATATTTTTTACATGATTTCAAATGACATCATAGAAACCAATTTAGTTTTTTAGTTTTGGATTTGGGTTCTTTGACATGGAAATATTTATAATTAATAAATCTAAAAAATTAAAAGCTTTAGTGCATCTTATACTATAAACATTTACAGTAAAGAAACATTTAGTATTTGGTGATCATTGTTAAACGTAGAGACAATATTAAGAAATATAAATGTGTCCAAGAAAAAAATTTGTATCCTCCACAACAATTTTCAATCAATGTTTAAGCCCTCAAGGAACTAACATTTTCAACAAAAAAAATTGTTGGAAGGGACATAATCGTCTGTGACACTCAAGATGGCTACCAAGTAAGCAGTTCTTATTTTTTCTCTCCAGATAAAAGTTGAAATTTTGTTTGTCATAGTACCTACCTAGACAACTTTTTAGTTCTCATTACCGAAACATGAGTTTGTAAATGTATATATTTAATGTAATATCATGTTGCGGTAATGATAATTTTTGATAAGGATAATCTAAAAAATGTAAAAAATTCTATAGGAATTTTTTTAAAATAATGATTATACTAAGTTCAGTACTACGGAGCCCCTAAGGGGACATGGAGCAAAAATTAAATAAAGTTTAGTTTCACGTGCGCACGTGAAACTAACGCATTTATTCTTGCACAATGGTAACCAAATGTCAAAAGTATTTTATAATTTATCATAAATGAACATCAAAGACTAACAGGTCTGTCTTATAATAAATTTGTAAATAATCCCCTGATGCATGTCTACACAAAACATGCTGGGAACAGGAAATACTCGGCTCAGTTTCAATGATATTTCAATACAACAAAAAAAATCATTCATGTAGTCATAACTCAAGTGGATTAATTGGAAATGAGGATTTGTGTGTCCTCTTAGAATTAAAACCATGGCGTCGGAAGTGTCTCACTACCAAATGAGTTACAAGAATGCAGAAGAACTAAACCGAAACTTAAATATTCATGTCACACTGAACAGTTTAGAAAGTTTGTGAAACATTAATAATGGTTGGTGAGAAAGTCGGATTGGCCATCTTTCTAGAACAATAGACTTGAGGGAAATAATAAGACAGGGCAGGATTTCCTCACTCAGCCCACGTGACACCCCATGGCTCACCTCAGGTGTTTGCATGTTGATCATTCATTTAACTGAGCTTCTCAGCTGCCCATTGGTGCCAAAGAAGAAGTGAATGCTTTGTTTCTGTAGTCACGTCCTGGCTGACATCACAGCCTGTAAGATGCTGTACGTGTTTAACAGGGACACCTGGTGTGGTCTCAAGGAGGAAACATCTGGGAAAACTTGCACATCAGCACTTTTTTTCTCCAGTTCTTCTGTCACTGCCTGGACAAAAGTCAAGATGAAAGAGCTGCTATGAGTGATAAAACAAATCCGCTCACTTGAATGCTGGAACGTGCGCATCAGCATCATGATTCACTGCTTTGATTAATGCAGCGTTTGTTTGTGTTCCTTGTAATTATACTTCCATACGGATGAGAGGTTAATGAGTGTCAGGAAATGATGGCAGCTTTTTAAGCTGACCTTGTTTTAATCTGACCATGTTTTCTTTCGGTGTTAAACAATGACCTGGTTCATGTCAAAGTTTAATGTGAGGAGTGTTCAAAACATGCAGTCACAAGGTTTATACAAGGTTCTTTGACGGCATGTAATGAATCTTTAACATTTACAGAACCTTTCGGATATACAAAATATTCTAAAGATCCTACAGACTATAAAAAAGTTAGAAAGAAGTGGTTCTTTTGACCATCTTTTGTTCTTAGGGGAACCAAACATTTTTCAATTTTAGCACTTTAATTTTTTTAGAATATGGGTTGTTGCCTGGGTGTTGCTATGTGGTTGCTAAGACAATCATTTTTGGTTCCTTAAAGGAATATTCCATTTTCTTAAAAGAAAAATCCAGATAATTTACTCATCACCATGTCATCCAAAATGTTGATGTCTTTCTTTGTTCAGTCCAGAAGAAATTATGTTTTTTGAAGAAAACATTGCAGGATTTTTCTCATTTTAATGAACTTTAATAGAGCCCAACATTTAATACTTAACTCAACACGTAACAGTTTTTTTCAACGGAGTTTCAAAGGACTATAAACAATCCCAAACGAGGCATAAGGGTCTTATCTAGCGAAACGAGTGTCATTTTTGACAAGAAAAATAAAAAATATATACTTTTAAACCACAACTTTTCGTCAAGGTCCGGTCCAGCGCGACCTAACGTAAATGCGTAGTGACGTAGGAAGGTCACGTGTTACATATATAAAACGCACATTTGCGGACCATTTTAAACAATAAACTGCCACAAAGACATTAATTAGTATCAGTTGACATACAACAACGTAGGAACGGTCCTCTTTCGACACACTTGTAAACACTGGGGCGGAGTTTCGCGTTCGTCCTCTGTGACCTCTCGACGTCATGAAGTATTGCGGTGACGTAGTGGGGTCAGCTGGCGCATCACGACCGGATCTACACAACGAGAAGTTGTGCTTTAAAAGTGTATATTTGTTTTTTTTATTGTCAAAAATGACAATCGTTCCGCTAGATAAGACCCTTATGCCTCGTTTGGGATTGTTTATAGTCCTTTAAAACTCCGTTGAAAAAAACTGTTAAGTGTTGAGTTAAGTATAAAATTTTGGGCTCTATTAAAGTCCATTAAAATTAGAAAAATTCTGCAATGTTTTCTTCAAAAAACATAATTTCTTCTCGACTGAACAAAGAAAGACATCAACATTTTGGATGACATGGTGGTGAGTAAATTATTTGGATTTTTCTTTTAAGAAAATGGACTAATCCTTTAATTAAAGAACCATTCAGTTAATGTTCTTTAAAGAATTTCTTTCAATATTTTATAATAGGAAATACCGAACCCCTAAGGTGACATTGGAGTAAAAAAATCTCACGTTAGACTTTCATGTGCAGAACTTTTTTCAAGTTTAGTTTCACGTGCACACGCAAAACTAAACTCAAGAGTTTCATGTGAGCACACGAAACTTAACTTTATTTATTTTTTGCTCCATGTCCCCTTAGGGGCTCCGTTGAGCTTTGGAAACATAAAAAACATTAAATTTCATTACGACTGCCACTAGGGGGCGAACTCTGACAGTCGTGTCTGGATGTAGTGTACAGTGGAAAGGCGGTTTAGCCTATATATCTTTAAAATATTAAAAAAACGAAAACACTTTTAGTCATTAGGAGAAGACTATAGGCAATATGTTGTAAATACTTGAAATGTAACAATTTATGAAAGTTAAACAGAAGAAAATACAAAAGAAGTTTAAGAATTAGTGCTATACAAAAATACACGTGTTGATTATTTTCACTTGCTTTTTGTGCAATGTTCATAGTTAAACTCTTCATAGTTGGCTCTTTCAATGTTAAACAGCAATTATTTTTTAAAATATTAAAAAAGAAAATATGAATTTTCAGAAATTAAAAAGCAAAATACTTATATTATTATTATTATTATTATTATTATTATTATATATACTTATATATAAATATATATTTTGAAAATGCATGTTTTGTAATATATGACATAATAAAAAGTAACAAAAACAACATAAGTTATAACATATATATAATAACAATATAGGTAAAAGTGAAAAATATATAAAAGGTAAAAATAGGGGTTTGGCCCGCATCATATTTACAATTCATCAAAATATTGAGAAAATCACATTTAAATTTTAAACAATACATATAACTAGTGATTTTGAAGTTAAACATGCAAATGTGCTATTAAAGGTGCAGTGTGTAATTTTTAGAAGGATCTCTTAACAGAAATTCAATATAATATACAAAACTATATTATCAGGGGTGTAAAAAAGACCTTTCATAATGAACCGTTATGTGTTTATTACCTTAGAATGAGACGTTTTTATCTACATACACCGAGGGTCCCCTTACATGGAAGTCGCCATTTTGTGCCGCCATGTTTCTACAGAAGCCCTTAACGGACAATTTTTTTTATTAAGTTGTTTCCAACAATGACATGTTTGTCCTGTGTGGGCTACTGTAGCTTCTCTTAGCGTTTTAAAATTGAGGGGTGAGCTGTGAACTGAGCTGTTGGTTGCAGTTTGCAACCTCACCACTAGATGCCGCTAAAATTTACACACTGCACCTTTAAATTATTAAAATATTTACTTAAAAATCACAGGAGTCACTTGGCTTCCCTGATTTTGCCAGGTGGTTGAGCTCCTCAAGATAAAATTTTGTTGACCCTGGGACAACATTTCAATCAACCAATCAGATTTTAGAAATAAGTTTACAATTTGTTTCAAGTTTGAGTTTACAACCAGGATTAGCAGCTTCTAGACCATTGTTTTTTCCTCTGATTTTAGGTTTTAGCTATAGTTAGGGTTGGGGTTTGGGGTGGGACGAGGTTTTATTTACAAAAACGTTATTTTTGGGTCAACACAATATGTTGCCCTGAGGACCTCTCTCACTTATCTTGCACAATCAGGCCGAGCGGGGGGAACTCAAGTATTTAGGTCAAGGGGTTGTTCGGCTGACAAATCCCCTGTTTTTTGGCGTCATTAAGCACATGTATAGCTTGTGCAATCTTTGATAATTGGTAAATATTGGTCACATAAAGAAATCTTACACCATCAATATGTTATATGTTTGTTTTTGTGTACTATATATATTTTTTAATGAATAATAACTATAAATGTCTGAACTTATAATGACTATCACTTTATTTTTGCTTTCGGCCTCTGCTTGTGAAGTTTCTTGTTTCTGTTTTTCCATCTCTGTGTTATCATGAAAAGCACTGCTTCCTTCCTTAATTTTCTTATCTAATGCTTCATTATGAATAAAGTCATGTTGGCCGCTGTTATGCTTTGCACAGATACCACAGTAAACACATGAACGTCAGTGATAGTGTACTCGAGTGTCTCTAGAGGGTAAATTATAAAAAATAAATTTGTTTGTAGTAGGCAGTGGCGATTTGGTGTGGTCTATCTTTATCATGCTTCATTTAGTTTAGAATAAACACAGGTTGGAAAGAAAGAAAAATTTGAGGCAACCAATCAGATCAACCGTTGCTGTCAGTGAGCAATTACTGACATCCTGTAAACATATTTTATTTCAAACAATGCAAAAAGTCTGTGCACATCATGCAGGAATGCCAAGGATGTTATTGACATGGACAACAAAACAACAAGGATGTTTTGTGCTATGAACAGCAAATGCTGACCGTAGATAAAGTGATGCCACTTTGTAAAATAATAACAACTTTATATTACAAATATATACATTATATTTATGTTATTATTATAAAGACACGTAATACTTGCAGAATGCATCTATACTTGAGATGCATCTGTGTCACAACTTTAACTATTTGCAAGTATCTGATTAACTAACTTACCAACATCAAAGTTGTGAAAATTAAATGTTTAAAAAGACACAAATACTGCAACTGTGTTATTGCAGACAGGTTGGTACATGTGCATGAACAAATATATAGCAAGCGTGTCACACGGACCCTTCAGAGAAACAATAGTCTTTCCTTAAGACATCCTGCTTAACTCATTCATGATCCATAATGAACTCCAGAAGTGAAACAAAATATGTTGGTCAGCATTTTTACTGCACTTTGAGAAAGTAGCTTAACTTTCTCCGCTTATCATTTATTCTTGATTTCTGGATGGATTGGAATATAATCAGAGTCAAGATAATCCTTCTTTATTTTTGTAACTTCGACATCGTTACATTTGGAAAGGCCCCCTTGTAAACTTTGGGAAGTGTAAAGAAAGTAAAAGGATGTTTTTGTATCTTGTAAGTGTGCAGCTCTTTGGTATCTAAGGTGGTACGGCTTGTTTTCTAAACAGCTTCATGTTCACAGTCACAAATATGAGACGGTTGACTCCTCTTCCTGTTTTCCCAGCACCACTCCTCAGCAAAGCTTCAGCACAGGAAGTAACAAATCTAAGCATACATTATGATTGTATACATGACACACTGGATCGCACGTAGATGAAAATGGATCACGCGAGTTAAAAGACATTAAAGTATAAATTGCTTTTATACATTCATGCTATTTAGATGAAATCAAATTAAAAGACAAAACTATAGGATATGGCATGTTACAGTAAGTGCGTAATATACATATTTGTCATGACAAATACATTGCAATAATAAAAGTGCTTAAAGGGTTCTCAAAAAGAGAGATGCCATAGAAGAACCATAGAAGGACAAGTTAACGCAAGGGCCTATTGGGCACGTGCCCAGGGCACTGAACCAGCAGGGGTTTACTGTGTGTAAATTTTTCATATAATTTGTTTTTTTATTTTATTTCAATAAAATGGCACTAAATACGGTGAAATAAAGTTTTTTAAATAAATAAATATTTCTAATGCAATTCATCATTTCAAACCACATGTTGTGCAGTTACGCGTAAAAGAGGTTACGTCTCACTCAATTCATTGTCTTTAATGGCCAGCCATTTAATCCGAACTTTTGAAGGAACTGGATTTTGATGACGCGTCGTGGAAGAGTTTTCCCGAAGGAAATCACGAAAGATGCCCAGCTAAGGTAAAACCAACGTTTTATAGCCTATTAAGCTGTTCCTGTCAGCTCTTGACACCTTAAAACGCATTGTGATTGCTGTCAGACGAGATTGTGTGAGATTATACCCTAGTATGTCATGTTTAAATGCAGTTTTTATAACTCTTAAGCGACTGAAATCGGTTGTTGTGAAATATAAACGTGTCCCAGTTTAGAGAAACGCAGACGCGTGTGTGCTGTTTGCGCGGGGCGCGCGCTCTGTTCTGTTTAGCTGAAGGCGGAAGGCGCGTGCTGTTTTTATTTCCCATATAAAGGACAGCCTGTGTGGTATATTTAATTTTTACGTATCGACAGATTTCCAACGTTAAGACTTAAAAGGTTTTTAACAAGTTAACTTATATAAAAAGTAAACATTGTGTGCATTTTTAATGCTTTTTAGCGCATTGTAAATCCTGTATGATGGTACAGTACAGGTGCAACACTGTTTTCAAAAAATATGTGGTGAGGGGGCTTTAAGACGTCCGTGCCCAGCGCACATCAGTCATATTTCGTTCCTGCTTCTATGACATCATGTAGCACCTTTATTTTAATAGTGTACATGCATGTCTTATAATTTTAATTAATCTGTTTCCTATTTTTTTATTTAAATTATAAAAACGATGCTTGTATTTGATGCTTGTATAGTTACAGTTTGTTTTATTGGCCCCTTTATGGTCCTGAAAATGCAATGATCCTTATTGTCAACAAAATGTTGGGGACTGACATTTTTTATTGAATCATTACATTTTATTTTGAAAAATTACAAGTGATGTGTATAATTTAAGGAGTCAGACAATTCCAAAATACTATAAACTATCAAATGAAATTCACTAATAAAAGCAGCGAAATAAATACTTAAAAGTAAAAATAATACTAATCATAATTCGGAATTTAGCATGTTTACATATTTGCCAGAAGTCTAAAAGAGTAGATTTGCAAATATATAAATGTATAGGATAAACTATTGTAAGTGTGACAAACAGAAAATCTGGACCTTTGCGTTTTTCCATGCACCTCTCAGTATCATTTTTAATATTTCAAGTTGACAGAATGAATCCTTTTTCATTTTTCACAAGTTTGTACCCTTGTTTACACGTCATTACAAGTCTTTTCTTCCGAAAGAATACCAGGAAGACGCAAAAATCCAGTATGTTCCAGCTTCTGGTGAAAAACTCAAAGTGATGCTGTTTCCCGTTATTCCGCGCTCCTCACTTCTGATTGGCTTTCGGGAGACGCGCAAGTCTCTGATTGGCCGGAGCAGCTCCTCATTGTTAAACAAGTGTACTATAACAGCATCCTCCCTGTATACTAGCTAGAGAAAACACGCGCTGCACTCTATCCTGAAGCATGTAGAGATTTTTTATCCTGTTCCAAACACCTGGATTGAGTTCAACACTTACCTACTTACTTACTAGAACTTTAAAGACAAATAAGTTTGGCAAAGATGATTTCTGCCTGCCTGGAGCTTCTCGGTCTGGGACTGTGCGTCATCGGGACGCTTTTGGTGATGGTGGCCTGCGGGTTACCCATGTGGAAAGTGTCCGCGTACATCGACGGCAACATCGTGGTGGCGCAAAGCATCTGGGACGGCCTGTGGATGTCCTGCGTGGTCCAGAGCACGGGACAGATGCAGTGCAAGTCGCACGACTCTGTCCTGGCACTAACCACTGATCTCCAGTCAGCTCGGGCTCTGACGGTCATCTCAGCGATGATGGGCGTCATCGGGTTGATAGTCACAATCGCCGGCGCGCAATGCACCAACTGCATCACTAACGAGTCTATAAAAGGCAAAGTGGTGAGTGTCGGAGGGGTGATGTACATCATCTCAGGCCTCTTCGTGTTGGTGCCCTTGTGCTGGATGGCTAATAGCATCATCTCAGAGTTTTACGATCCTCAGGTGCCCTCGGCAAAGAAGAGAGAGATTGGAGCTGCGCTTTACATCGGATGGGCCGCGTCCGGGATGCTTCTGCTCGGTGGTGCCATTCTGTGCTTTTCTCGTCCTCATGAGGAAAAAGCTTCATATCCACTTAAATACATTCCGACAAAAACTTCAACGGTAAATGGGGACAATGAGAAGAAATACTATGTGTGATGATCTCTATACCCATCATTCATGGACTTGTGGTTATGTGCATATATGGACTTCAAAACTGTTCAGTACATGAAGATGAACTTTTTTGATAAAGCTTTACAATAAGGTTCCGTTAGTTTAGTTAACATAAACTATAATGAACAATACTGCCCTACAAAGCCAATTGCGCAGTAACTACGCATTTGGTCAAAATTGAGTTAGGGGTTGAAATGGGCTTTGTGAGATCTGTTGTGTCTTGTGACAAAGTCTCCTGGTTCAATTTTGTCCCATTTCAGAAAAAAACCTAAAAAAAAACTTTAAAGGGCATTTTTCTCGATTTCAGTGTTTGGTTACTGCACTTAGCCTTTGTAGGGCAGAATACTTCTACATAATTCTCTTAAACATTTTTGTTTATGCACAGTGAACTACCAGCATTAACAATAAACAGTTGCAATGGTGCATCAACAAAGATAATTCAATGCTGTATAAATATGAATAATAAATGTTCATTGTTCATGTTAGCTATTGCATTAACTTTAATGGAATGTGGTTGTAAAGTCTTTTTTATTTTTATTCAAAGTTATGCTTTTATATTCTAATGCGCTAGGTGCTTTCCATTTCTTTTGAATGGTCATGGTATAAATTAATTTGAAAAGTGCATAAATCTCTGAAATAATAGGTTATAAAATTACATATTTTAATAGTGAAATAGTTAAAGTGTTGCAAAGAAAGTTGTTTTCCCAAAACTATGCAAACAGATAAAAACATTCATCAAATGCATTCACATTTTTAGAACATATATTTCTGTTACAAATGCTTTAAATGTATGGTTATTTGTTACTGATATTAATGTCAATAGCCCTAATCTCCCAATCTTTGTGGTTTAAATGGGGGGTGAAGGGAGGGTCTATGTTTTGTTCTGAGGGGGCACTCATTAAACAAGGTCTGTTTGTTTCAGTAAGACACTTATAATGCCTATTGTTTTACTAAAACTAAAGAAACAGATTCAGGTTCGATGAACTAAACCTCCCAATTGTACGTTATTTTATGAAAATAAGCTTAAAGGTTTCTTTCATTTTATTAAAGTGTTATGCATATATCAGTGAATGATGTACGTTTTTTCTTACACTTTTATAATAAAAAATGACAAACGATGCAACCATGTTGTTTTGGTGATTTGAGTTTTTATCCCTTGACGCAAAAATCTCAGCTACAGCTAGTAATGCATTTCATGCACAAAAGAATGATCATCAGTCATTGTTGAAGAGATGAGGACAAAAGGCTGAGCCGTAACCTTTATTCTAATCAAAACCTTTATCATCATTTCTGATCTCAGGACCTTTGATCCACTTTTGAGTTAATGGGGAAGAAGTCACCACCACTTTTGAGTTGATGGCGCCTTCATCCCTGATTCGATTAAAATCATGCAACATGGGACAGAGGCCAAATCAAGTCAAGCGCTCATTTCCTCATGTGCTCAGGAAGAAGGAATGAAGTGTTACTCATGGATCAGACTAAGATAATTTAGGAATAAACAAGTCAAATAACATACCGAACCATTTCTCAGTTCAGCTTGAATCTCTGAATTGTAGAGCCCACTATGTTGCTCAAACGTTTAGGGTCACTTATAATAGCATAATATGGGAAAATAAAACTATATGTTATATTTTATCATCTTCAATGCAGTCAACCGTACACTTGCAAAAAAAGTGATTTACAATAACACAATTACAAATTAGTCACGTGACATGATTTATTCAAAAATGCATAAATACATATTATATACAATCACATATGCATTTATATCCCCAGTGAAATTAGCAAAGTTCTGGGGTTATTTCCCAAATCCAGTGCAAGACCAAAGCCAGGCACTCTACTGCACTCTTGTGGCAAAACGAAGAACTGCATTTAATTCAAGGTCTTGCAAAAACCAAACAGTCGGTCTCCAATTGAAGATCAACACATTTCTTCACATCCCACCACTTTAGTCACAGTAATGTGGTCTGCCAATGACAAGAAGTGATTCCAGGGACAGTGATGTAACAGCAGTTTATTTGAGAGCGAGTTGCTCCTACTGTTGATATTCTTTGAGAATATTGTTTGCGATGACTAATCTCTGGATCTCACTGGTGCCTTCATAGATTTCGGTGATGCGCGCGTCACGATAGTGTCTCTCTGCGGGCATATCAGTTACGTAACCCATTCCTCCCAACACTTGAATGGCCTTCGATGAAACAAATAAAAAAATATATTAGTGGACATTTAAATGCATCTTCATCAGAAATAATTTTTTGTGCATTTAATTACCTGATGGGAGACAAAGGTAGCAGCCTCGGATGCAGACAGCTTAGCCATTGCAGCTTCCTGGAGAAATATAAAAACGAAATTTGTATTTGTAAGCCCATGCAAAGCTCACTGCCACAATGCAAACGTGTTCTGGCCTCAATGTCTATGAACAGCATACTGTATGTCTATATATGCATCATCTGTCTATTTAACATTCAATAATTCATCTTGATAAAAACACACTGACTTTAGTAAACGGTTTCTTTGCATCCCGTAGCAGTGCAGCTTTCCAGGTGAGAAGCCGAGCGCTTTCTACTGCCAGGGCCATGTCTGCCAGTTTGAACTGAAAAAGACATTCGTGCATGCAGATGGCTGTATCATTTACATGATAAACATTTGAATGCATGTATAAAAGCCGTGATGGAGATTATCTGCAGCTTGCACGTCACCTGTATTGCCTGCAGCTTTCCAATGGGAGCACCGAAGGCGGTTCTCTTATGAGCATAATCTGCAGCACAGTCTAGAGCCGCCTGTGCGATTCCAAGAGCCTGTGAAGCGATTCCGATCCGTCCGCTGTCCAGAGTTTGCTGTGTAAGAGCGCAAACAACAACTGCATTGTAAACATATCAATATTTAAATAAGCCGATTTATTTGCCCTTTATGCATTTTAGTGCTTTAGTGTTTGAATGTCGGATTTTCACATTGGCGTTATTATGTTGTGTTTAAAGGGTTGTGAAAAACCAAAAAAACTTTTTGGGGATGTTAACAGCAGGCTTGGGCACAATTCAGAATTGAATTGAGAATGACTCCTTAATTCCAATTCAATTCTTGAATTTGAATGGAATTTGAATTGATGTCAAAACAGGATCTAGAATTACAATTCGAATTTGAATTAAAGGAAGCAGAATTGCAATTCAATAGAAATTCAAAGAAATTTATATACATATTAAGCAGTAAGTGAAGTGTTAAAAATGAAGCTTTCAGTATATGTCAGATATGTTTGCATTACATATTCTATAAATTATATTTGTTTGAACTACTTGTACAGATTACATTAACAAGAAATGTTTTCCCCAGCAATTAATGTTAAAAACTCTAGTCACATAACAAATAATTAAGTTTGATTTTTTGTAATTGTCATTTTGTGGAACACGATGGAACATGGACTTTATTTCCCAGAATGCTTTACTTTAACCAAGTATTTAAAATGGTTGACAAACAATTTTCCAAACTTTCCTAACACTGAATGTATGTGGGATTCTTTCTGTTGTGTGACTGTGGAATTTCTTTGAATTGCCATGAATTTAATTCCACTTCCTGTCATTCGAATTCCAATTCCAATTCAACTTCCTGTAGGAATTCAATTCCAAATCATGAATTGAATGGAGGCCAATTCTGAAATTCTTAATTGTGCACAAGCCTGGTTAACAGATGATTAGGTAGTTGCAATGGAAAAGACAACTAAGTAATTCTTTGTTTATTGTGCATGTTGTGTTTTAGCAATGTAGTATAGCACATTAATGATGCTTCGGTGTCTAATAATTATTCATGAGACTGTGTGTTCTTATACTATGAGAAGACGTTTCACGATGTCATTTTGGTCCGAAAAAAAAATTACGACTTTATTCAGCATTGTCTTCTCTTCAGCGTCTGTTGTGAAGCGCATGAGTGAGACTTAAGTCACGTGACTGCAGGGCCATGGCTGACGTGTTATCTGATGCCCCCCTGCTTTTAATTTTTTTGTGTGCCCGGGCTTCGTTTACAGTCTGATGGAGACGCACGCTGTAAGTTTGAAAAAAAAACTTTGCAAACATGTCCGAGAATAACACGTCATCCGCCTCACTGCAGCCACGTGACCCCAGCCTCGCGCATGCGCTTCACAACAGACGCGGAAGAGAAGACAATGCTGAATAAACTCGAAATTTTTGTTATTCTTGGACCAAAATGCATTTCCGATGCTTCAACACATTCTGACCCACTTATGTCCCATGGACTACTTTGATGATGTTTTTATTACCTTTCTGGACATGGACATTATACTGTACTTAGATTTTTTTAATTAAGGGTCAACAAGCTCTCGGACTAAATATAAAACATATTAAACTGTGTTCTGAAGATGAACGGATGTCTTATTTTTATTTTTGGGTGAACTATCCCTTTACTTATTCATAACATAAATCACAGGTGGACTTCGCCTTGCTCATGAAGGCAGTTTGTGTCTAGGCAAAAATGCGGTACCATGTCCTAAGGACATTTTCATCTCTTCAAATACAATACTGTCATATTTCATAACTATTTGATGCAGGCTGATATTTAGAGAGGCGACTGACAGATGAAAGTTGTTCATACCCCCTTTTTTTTTCCCATGCCCTGCATTTCTTCTCCCCACGTCCATTTAAGTTGCATTTTTTTAAACGCTAGTGAGGTAGGACTGGAGTTGATAAAGGGAGGTTTCATGAGCCTTCACTTCATACCATTGCTATCTTGAAGCCCATTCCCCGCTCGCCCAGCATGTTGCCCAGTGGGATGCGGCAGTCTTCCAAAATGATATTGGCAGTGGATGAAGCCCGAATTCCAAGTTTATCCTCTTTCTTCCCTAAAGACAACCCCGGATGAGGCATTGGCACGAGGAAGGCACTAATTCCCTTATGTTGAGATAAAGAATAAAGAAATATTGGTAAAAGAAATCAAATTGAATCCGCTATTTAGCCCCTTTTTCATACACTGAATTATGTAATTATTGATATAATTCAGCATTTTAACCCTAATAAGACCCTTGGGGTCAATCTTACCCCCAAGCCACTTATCTTTAGTTTAAAAACATGGTTCCCTTCATCTCAGTGGAATAAGATTTTGTGCCTTTTCCAGATTATCTGTCAAGATTCATATAAAAAAAAACTGGGCTTGATGCGGCCGTTCTAAAGAGGCGTAAAAAATGTACCTTAAATTGTCCCTTAAAAATAAAAAATAATATCACTAAAGTATTAATCCAGTGAAATGAATGGGTCTTTTTTGGCATCTGCTGGTCAAAATGATTTATTTCCTAATTTGTAATTCTTAAATTAAAAAAATTTAGATCATAATTTATGTGAATTTTTCACAAAAATTTGATAGTTTACAGGCAAGCTAATGGTGTAGTTGAGGCATTTAGTGGTAAACAGGTACAAAAGTACTTCATATCTCCAAAAACACTGGATTAATGTATAGATGGGAAGTAAACAAAAAAAATTATATATTTTTTGTATCATAAAAAAAATTAATATATTTTTTGTAATCACTCTTTTAATCTCTGGGGTCATTTTTACCCCTACGGCACTATAACGTATACAGGAAAATAGGGGTTTATGAGGGTTAAATATGTGCACCTTGTGTTTTAGGGTCTTATCCGTAGTGGCAAAAACGACAGTCGCAGATGCATCCCAGCAGTTGGTGATCCAGGCCTTCGTACCATTCAGAACCCACTCGTCTCCCTCCTGTCGTGCAGATGTCGAAGCCGCACCTGCATCGCTGCCGTTTCCTTTACAGTAAAATAAAGACTGTAGCACAACACGCTCAATCGTCATCGACTGTAAAATATGCCAACTATATGGATCTTTACAGTATAAGAGTGCAGCTGTATATCTGGGTGATTCTCATGAAATCCAGACTTAGAAGGTGTCCAGCATCAGATTTCTTTTAAAAAGCCCTTGAAGCCAATTTTTTTTTGCACATATAAGATTAAGGTCTGAACTTGCTATAACCATTATTTTTAGAGGATTGAAAAAAATTTCCTATAGAATTATTTACATTTATTAGATTATCATTATCAAAAATTATCATTACCGCAACATGATATTATATTAAATATATGCATTTACAAAGTCATGTTTCGGTAATGAGAACTAAAAAGTTGTCTAGGTACTATGACAAACAAAATTTCAACTTTTATCTGGCGAGAAAAAATATGAACTGCTTACTTGGTAGCCATCTTGAGTGTCAGTCAATTATGTTAAAAAATTGTTGCGGAGGATGAGAAAATTGGTCTTGGACACATTTATATTCCTCATTATTGTCTCTACATTTACCAATGATCACCAAATATACCTCATGTTTCTTTACTGTAAATGTTTATAGTATAACATGCATTGAAGCTTTTTATTTTTTAGATTTTTTTATTATAAATAATATTTCCATGTCAAAGAACCCAAATCCAGTCATGGACACGTTGCGGTAATGAAAATGTTCCCCTTAAATGTGGAAAAAACAACAAAATTGGTTTGTATGATGTGATTTGAAATCATGTGCAAAATAAGACATGAAGAGATGTTTGTAACTGTATGCTTTTTATTTGATACTCTTACTTTGCATTTACTTTTTTTTATCAAAATGTTTCATGACATCTCATAACATCTAATTTCGCAAGAATCACTCATCTGTGTTTCTAGTCTTTCAGAAATCTTACACGGCTTGTGGAAAGACGATTGTATGTACCTGGTTCACTCAGAGCGAAACAGCCCACTTTCTCTCCCGTGGTAAAGGGAGTAATCCACTGCTTTTTCTGTTCCTCCGTGCCAAACTTCATAACTGGGCCCAAGTACAGCGACTGTAACACATCACCATCTTAGTTATTTTGTATTTATTCCTTTAGAAAGTACAGGTACACAATTCATGAGTATGTGTGTTCCCTGGAAATCAAACCCCATGCTTTACCAACGAGCTACAGATAAATTATACTGCATACAGTTTAGCTATGGTGATGCTAATGCATGGTGTATAGAGGTTCCCAAACTTTTCATTCTGCAACCCACTTAGATGGGTGTAATCTATACCGGGACCCAGCAACATATTTTTTATGTAAAAAAAATTATTTTATAATTGAGTATATTATAAATTAAATGCAAGTTTAATGCAGTATCAAACTAACTTGGTATATAATATCAAAATCACCCCTGGTGTAGTAGTAGATGGTTGCTAGGGTGTTGCTATGTATTTGCTAAGGTGTTATAAGTGGTCTACATGGATACGTGGGTAGTTGCTAGTTACTAGGTGGGTTAGGTGTTTGTTTTTATCCATAACCCTAAATATAAGCAATAATAGTAATGCACACTGCATACAAACGTTAACAATTTGCTGTGCATTTGATAACTTGAATGTAAAGAAGGCGGACAGAAAGCCACGCACATTATTCACACTGACGATAACTCCAGTGGAAGCACATCCTCTGCTGAGTTCTTCCACAGCGAGGCTGTACGCCAGATAATCCATCCCAGCGCCTCCGAGACTCTCCGGGACCTCGACGGCCATGACGCCCAGCGCTCCGAGCTCTCGAATCTGCAGTGGGAAAAACCAAACCATAAGAACTGTTATCGTTACATGACCGTTTCAAGAGGCAGGGATCAACGCTGTTGGGAACTGTATGGCATTTTACCTGCTTGGCCGGGTACTTGTGATCTTTGTCCAGCTGGCCAGCGATTGGTGCGAGTTCTTTTTGAGCGTAATCTCGACACGTCTGTCTCATCATCTGGTGCAGCTCGGGCAACTCTGCGAGCTGGGTCAGAGAACGGATGCCATGGCCCACTGCCACTCCTAGAGCTGATTATAAAAAACACATAAAGGGGTCAAAGGGGAAATATATATATATATATATATATATATATATATATATATATATGCATGTACAGTGGCCCCCAAAGGATATACAACATATTACATATATAAACAATATTAATATGATTATAATGATAGAACAAGGTTAAACTTTTTTAATGTGAAATGTTTTGATTGTATTTGTAATCACTAGCAACAACATTAATACAGCACAGTATTACCACGTTATTTTGATATATATGTACTTTTTATGTCATGTTCATGTAAACAATTTATAAAACCACAGTTATATTGACCCTATGAGCAATAAGGACCCACTCCTATCCATTTTAATCTGTTAACATTTCAATCTTAATGTTACAAAATGCAATTAATGAAATTAACTGAATGAACGAAAATCATAGTATTACCATAGTACATCTGCAAATTAGTATTGCTATAATAACATGCACAACCTTATCATGTTTTATCATATCATGTTTCAGCGAAAAATGGCTTTACACAAAGTCGTAAACCATGCTATTGCGCATGCGCAAAACGTACAGCGTTAAAGTAGGTGAAAGGTCAAACTGGAACTGCGGGAAACAACTAACAAATGACAAGTAAACACGTAAAACACAAGTAAATTGTAAGTATGCATTACACAATACCTACTTAAAACACAAGGAGGCTTATATTTTTGGTAATTATATAATTCACACTGTTCGTCGTGAGTTTTGAATGAAACAGGCAGCTGTCAAGTAAAATAAATCACTATATGACAATAAACCATCTATTGCAGTAAAGACAGGCAGCAAACTACTATTTTACATGCAAATTCATCTCCTTCTATTAAATAATGATAGATAACCAATTACAAATCTGCACGTATGCAAGGTAAGTATTTTGAAATGTGTTGTTATTACTCACTATATGTTTATATTAATTGGTTGAATTAAGATTTAACGACATAACTTGCTTTAAAGGAATTAATCATTCCTTGCATTTACATTTATTACAAAACAAAAATGATTTAGACAGTAAGATATGCCCAAACAATTTTACATGCTGCACTGACCCGTCATAAATTAACCACCAAAAAACAACACGCGTCACAAACACACAAAACTAAACTAGCTCGTGAGTTGTGTGTGACACCTGTGTTTACGTGTAGCAACAATCAGAAACTCATACTGACCTCTCCGTGCTTTAAACAGTGCCGCCATCTTGGCTAGAAGTTTCCTTTTGCGCAACAGCAGGAAGGAGAGCGAGCAGAGCAATGGTGATGATAAAGGTGTGTTCGACTTCATGCGGTAGTGACGTCAAAATCGCGCGAGAGCGATTTGAAATTAGACTTTTTCGTATTGTTTCTCGAATCGCTCTCGCGGTACTTGTACGTCATCCCCTGTCGGTTCTTGCAGCGCCGTATAAAGTTGAACCAGCCTTATGATTTTTATTAAGATTTAGAAATGTTTAAATGTTAATTTTTTATATATTCATAAATTTCTTATTTTATTAATATAATATACATCTACATAATAACAAATTATATGGATTGTTATATTTTTGTATAAGTGTTGTACTGTAATTATTATTTTGTTCTTTTGTATTTATTTGTTTCATTGATATTTTACTTGTTTATATTTTTTGTAGCGCTTTGAGTTTTAGAAAAGTGCATTATAAATAAAATGTATTATTATTATTATTATTATTATTACAGCTCTTCCCTGGAAATTAAAATATTTATATAGAAGGAATTTAAACTATTTTGTAATATCTGTAAAGTTTACAATGAAGTATAGCACCAAGTAGTACTAGTTTTGGGTGCAAGGCTTATTTCACTGCAAGCAATAAAATAAATGTGACCCTGTCTGTGATTAAAAGATACATTTAAAAATAATAAATGAGGAAATAATCATTTAGCTTTTGTTTTTCCAAAACATGTTTATTATTGGCATCATAAAAAGTGAGATTGATATGAATCTATTCTGAGGGAAGAATCCTAAGAAAGGGGAGGAAGGAACAGGGATAAAAAGTGCCATGAGAAGGCTAGTTGCTATGCTACAAGGCCGCAGTGGGCTTTGATCACTGTTTAGCGGTGGTCAGATTAAAGCCGCCGCGCTGGTGGAACTGCATGTCCCTCACACGACGCATGGACTGAATCTGGGGCTGGAAGGCGCAAAACTCATTGTAGTGTCTGTAGTCACCAGACTCGAACAGATACTGGTATCCTCTGTAGCCAGGGTACTGGTATCCCACCCAACTTAAAAAGAAGGAAATAAATAGTTTAAAATGTGTAGGAGATCAGATCTTGTCTTAAGTTTAAATTTGATACTTACGCTCCACCGTAGACCTTCACGCTGCCCACTCTGTCGCAGAAGCCATGCGCCCACAGGGTAGGAACATCATCCTCCTGGATCTCCATCTTGTTGCCCTGGAAGTCGGACAGCTCATGCATGCAGATCTTGTGTTCCATTGGATCCTGGATGTGGGATTTCAGGAAAAGATAAATGAGCAAGATACATCTAGCTGGGGCCGTGCATTTGAATAGTCAGATGTTGACAGGCATACCATGCGGATGGGTCTGAAGGACATGAGACAATCACTGCGGTAGCTGTTTGACCAGGTGTCCCAGCGAGGATACTCTCCCTTCTCCAGGATGAACATCTCACCACGGAAGTTAGACTGCTCGAAGGCAACAAAGCTGAAGACATGGAGAGATAAAGAGTGATGGAAGGACAACAGCATGAGTATGGAGAAAAGACGGCACCAGTATGTTACAAAAGATGTTGCCATTTGTGTCCATGAGATATCAGGGACTGTCCAACGTTTAGTTACAGCCTCTATGGATATTATCCATGTGTCAGTGACTTACGGGCCGCACTCAACAATGATACTGCGAACTCTGTCCATTCCACGTTCAGAAACATTCATGCACTCATTCTGGACCTCCATCATCCTACCCTGAAAATTCTCCTGGTCGAACAGGAAGATCTGCAAGGGTTTGGGAAGTAGAAGACCCTTAGTGTTGGCTAAGTTCAGACCACTAGACATGCAACACCTAATTTAAGATAGCAAGTCCTTAAATAATCACAACATTGTACCAAAACATGACCACTTACTTTGTAGTTACCCATCATTCCAGGATCTCCAATCTTGGAAATCTTGCTGGTGGCAGCGGGACCAGGACCCTTATCTTTGGCATCGGTGCCGTGGTTGGAGGACTTGGTGTGAGACATGATGAAGGGGTTCAAGAACGTCTGTGGGGGAGAGAGAGATAAAAAAAGGTGGGGATGATCATGAGGGCCAGTGTGGTGAGAAAGGTCTGACAGGTTTTAATTGTTTAAGAGTGATCTATGGAAGGGTTTGGGCTTCAAAAAGCATCAAAAAAATATGTAAATCCATGGCATCAACCAAAGCAGTTATTGAGGGAACTCTGGAACAACTTTTTTCTGGATGCATTTGCTAGACTCTTACCTGCTTGAGTACAGCTGTGCCGTGCTGGGATGCCTGGCTCTCACCAGTGATCTAACTTTTATACGCTGGCAAGGGGAACGTAGAGGGGTTGGCATACAATAGAAACACTCCGTCATCAGAGTTTGTCTGTGCCAAAGCCGCAGGGTCATCGCATAGCACCAGAAGGCTCTCCCCGCAGTGCTTGTAAGCATTTTACAGTCAATGGAAAGCCCTGACGATGGCACTTTCCTCTGAGAGTTGCCGCTATATGCTATAGGCAGCATATGGATGAGAGGTGTGCACGGGTCAGAGATCATGTCAAGATAATCCTTATTACTGTGAACTCTAACTTTCCCTTTCCTGAATTTCCAAGTTTTCCAAGAAATACGGCCAGTGCTGTCTTGATTTGGGAAAAAAGTAAGATTAATGATAATGTATAAAAAACAATGTATGTGCATAAAATAGTCATTAAACATGTGCGTTTGGACCATAAAACCAGTCACAAGGGTCGATTTTTAAAAATTGAGATTTAAACATCATCTGAAAGGTGAATAAATAAACTTTCCATTGATGTGTGGTTTGTTATGATAGGACAATATTTGGCAGAGATACAACTATAAATCTGAAATCTGAGGAACAAATCTAAATATTTAAAGTTGTCCAAATGAATATTACTAATGATAAATACATTTCTGATATATTCACGGTAGGAAATGTGCAGAATATCTGGAGCATGATCTTTACTAATGATTTTTGGCATAAAAAATTGCAAATTTTGACCCATAAAATGTATTTTTGGCTATTGCTACAAATATACATGAGCTACTTATGACTGGTTTTGTGGTATAATGTATAAATATTATAAAAGATGATATGTCATATGTATGTAAATATAATACAGCCTATTGCTATCAAAAGAAACATCGCTGTTTGATCCCAAATGATTTGATTTCCATATTTTCTTACACTCAGTGTAATATTATATTTAAAATGCTATATTTAAGTCACGCTTGTGTTTTAAATCCATTATTGGTCAAGTCAATTGAACTTAGTATTTTAAGTTTTGATATGTGAATAGTTGACATAACTTATAAAAAAAGTAACTTATTTTTTAAATTAAAGAAGCATAAAAATATATGTTGATTTGACAAAAATGCTACATTTTTTTAATATCCCACATAGAGTTCAGTTGGGTCTTCAATCCACACTCAAATTTTGGGATATTTTCAACCCAGCATTCGGTCAAAAAGGGATGAACCCAGCCTGTTGGGTTTTTATTAAACCTATACTGGGTTGTTTTAACCCATTGTTTGGTAAAATATAAATATGTTATGGGTTCATCCCTTTTTGACCCGTTTTTCAGAACGTGGTATCTCAATTTTTAAGTTGAATTGCCTGTTGTAGGCAACAGCAATGTAAATATGTACATGTAAATATCTCTTTAGATAAGATACAAAATAGCACAAACATGTGTATATGATTTGTGGGTCACACTTTATTTTACGGCATCACTGTTACAGTGTAATTATACATTTAAAGGTGCAGTGTGTAATTTTTAGAAGGATCTCTTGCAAAAAGAAATGCAAAATAATATACAAAACTATATTATCAGGGGTGTATAAAGACCTTTCATAATGAACCGTTATGTTTTTATTACCTTAGAATGAGACATTTTTATCTACATACACCGAGGGTCCCCTTACATGGAAGTTGCCATTTTGGGCCGCCATGTTTCTACAGCAGCTCTTAACTGACAATTTTTTAGTTGTCTCTGACGATGACATGTTTTTCCAGTGGCAGCCGTAGCTTCTCTATGTGTTTCAAAAGCAAGAGGTGAGCAGTGGATTACGCCGTTGGTTGCAATTCCCATCCTCACCACTAGATGCCCCTAAAATTTACACAGTGCACCTTTAAGTACTAAGTAATAATCATTAACAACATGTACTTACTATAGGGCTGGGGTTAGGATTAGGGTTTGGTTTAGGGTTAGTTGCATGTATACTTTGCATAATTAACTGTTATTACTATAATAATTACATGCATGTGTAACAGTACCGTAAAATAAAGTGTTACCGATTTGTGTAAGACATTATCAACTTCAGCGTGTCTATTTGTTTAATGCATGTGAATGACTCAAAAACCCACTTTTGAAATTAAGCAGTTTTGCATCCCTAAGCACTGAATGTGTTTAATTTCTTAAAATTGTCAATATTAGTGATGTATAGTTATTCTGGCTAAACCTTACTAGTAAGGTGCATGGAAAAGCAAATCATTTAGAAAGTAAATCCAGCATTGTTTGTTTATTTAGGCCAATGTTTTTCAATCCTTTTAAAACATCAACCCCTGTAGCTAAAAATTATTTAAACGCTGATTTATTTGTCTGCTGTGTACCACATTGGATGAAAATGCCAGAGCTGCATAAAGTTAAACTCAAACACTCATTTGTTATAATCAGTTTTATTCTCACAAACCATTTGAAAACGATTTAAGAATTTTGCAAAGTTTTCGTGTTAAGGATTTTTAGGATAATTAAGTCTGTTGCATATTAGAATGTGTTTTACTGCATGTGTTTTTTTCCCCAGAAACTATTGTTTACAGCACATTGTGAGATGTTTAAATAATTAATGATGGATGATAAAATCTCTTTGAAGTCATGAGCCATGTACATACAAGCAATGACCAATTCAAAACACCCACATTGCATTCAGTTCACCAAACAGAAGCATCACAATACCATATCTCCACTTTCCATCCTGTATACATCTCTGTTATTTTTTAGCATGTATGTATGTATGCATGCATGTATGACCCATGTATCTACTAGGTCAAGCCAGCGATAGTGTAGTGTTTGCATTTCTACAGCTGTATGGATTTAACCCCTCCATTGTCAGCTGGACAATGACAGACCCCTCCCTCCATGCTGACCCGTGGCTTTTATTGGGCCTCTTGCCAGGGGAGGCTTTAAAAGGGTGGATGCACATGCCAGCCTCCACTCTCACATCAGGACGTCCCAAGGGCATCGAAGCGAGGTGAGTTTTCTGCTTCGCTCTAGCCCTCATACACGTTCTTTCGTCCACACCCCCCTCGTATATACGTGCATGGGCCAAATGTGAGCATTTGCCTTAGTTTAGACTTTTAAAGCTTTTTGTCAAGGACACCTGTTTACCTCAGAATGACTTGGAGGGCATGTTTTGCATGCTCGTTTTATTGCTTATATTTTGGTTAAAGTGTGAGGTCATGAATGGTTCACGGGTGTGTAGTGTTATTATAATGTGTCTGTAATTCATGTCTCATTTTTTTTTACACAGAAAAAATGACTCACCATTGCACCAAGTTTTCTGGCCATTGGAAGGTATGTTTGACTCCACTTTTTTTGAAAATATTCTCATTTTCCAGCTCCCCCGAAAATAGTCCTCTTGATAACTTTCAATAGCTGGGGACTATTTTTGGGCACTGCATAATATCATTGGGCCTCCTGCAGCCATGTTACGGCAGCAAAGTCTTTGATTATTACGCCAGAATTAGACTATAGTTCCTAGCCATATCTGACTAGAAAGTCATAACTTTTAATTTTCTGTCATTCTTAGTACACAATGTAACTACAGAAGAGTCAAGTTTTAAATAGGAAAAAATATCAAAACTCTTTGGTTATTTTTGAGTGCGATGCTAATGGTCTAATCAGATTCAATGGATTATGCTAAGCTATGCTAAAAGTGGTACCACCAGATCCAGAGATCGGCTGAATGGATTCCAAAACAGTAAAAATCAAATGTTTAACTCTCGGGGAGCTGGAAAATGAGCATATTTTCATAAAAAGTGGAGTGTCCCTTTAATGCTGTCACTCTTTACAATCTCCAAAACAGGTTTTTTTGCTGTCTTTCGTATCTAACAGAAGTCCACAACATATTGTATAATAATTTCAAGTGCTTTCAGGAAAAATAAGTATATATTTTTCAATATAGCCTACTTAAGGTTATAACACAATAGCACAATTTCTATAATACTATGTACTGTAAAAAAAAAGCATCATTTTTGTCAAATCAACATATATTTCAACAAATTAATTCAACATAAAAGTTATGTCAACTTATCACAGGTTGAAACTTAAAGTAGTAGGTTGAATTTACTGTTTTTAGTGTGTGCAATTCCTTAACGGTTCCCTAAAAACATCCCCATTTGATCTTTTGCAAATCTTAAATCATGCCCTAAAAGGAGCATTTCACCCGTAGAAACATTAATCTTTATTCAAAGTGCATCATATTTTTGTCGAAATGTAACATACATTTCGAATTTGGTACCTATTTGACCGAGAAAATGGGTGTTTGTAGTCTCAACCCCTCAACAAAGATATTGGACTTCCTGCTTTCAATGATATACAAAATGATGATTTTTACATCATTGAAAGAAGGAAGCGCAACACTGAAATCTGTATTTCTCCTGTCTCAGCGGAAACTGAGGAAATGATGCACGACCATTCAGTAACATGACTGGGGTTCCAACTATACAAAGCTTAATACAAATGGGTGAAGTGTCCCTTTAAAATCATTTTTAAAGGTGCCCATCCTCTTTATTCCAGATTATTGTATACGACGAGGAATGTTTCCAGGGTCGCCACCATGAGTTCACATCGGAGTGCTTCAACGTCATGGAGTTCGGATTCGAGACCGTGCGCTCACTGAAAGTAGAAAGTGGAGCGTGAGTATTCTCTCATATTTAGACCCTTTATATCACATTAATAAATACTTACTTAAATGTTTACAGTTATACTTTAGGTAATACCAGAAAAGCGGATATGTAGTGTGGTCATCAAGATCCAGTGTTTTTATCCCATGTGACATATTTATGCAACCAGGCAGGTCACCTATAAACAAGTTCTTACTCTTGTGCTTCTCAACAGTTGGGTGGGCTACGAGCATGCATCTTACCAGGGTCACCAGTTTGTGCTGGAACGTGGCGAGTACCCTCAGTGCGATGCCTTTGGGGGAAGCAATGCTTACCACATCGAGAGGATGACCTCCTTTAGACCCATCTCCTGCGCTGTACGTTCACAGGCTATCAGGCTAAGCAAAAACAACCCCGGCTTGTTTATCTGACCTCATTTCAGATGACAAGAGTTTTCTTAATGAATGTTTTCAATATAAGCCTCTTTTTTTTGGCATGCATACTTTTACAATATCCAGAACAAATGTTTTAGTGGATTGTTATTAATTCATTGTAGAATCCAGACAGGTCTGTCAAGACTGTTATCTGTATTTTACTAGTAAGTTGCATTTCACTGACTGATGGTGTGTGTGATATAACTTTAAACAGAACCACAGGGAGAGCAGAATGACCATCTATGAAAAAGAAAACTTTCTAGGCCGCAAGGGAGAGCTGAGTGACGATTATCCTTCGCTTCAGGCCATGGGTTGGTGCAACAATGAAGTGGGTTCAATGCGTGTTCAGTCCGGAGCGTGAGTATTTATCTTCTCTGACTTGTTTTATTTTATTCGGCCAATATCTCATTTACATCTCTGATCGGGTGGCTATTTTTCAGGTTTGTGTGCTACCAGTACCCTGGTTACCGTGGATACCAGTACATCATGGAGTGTGACCGCCACCTTGGGGATTACAAATACTTCAAGGAGTTTGGCTCCCATTCCCAAACTCCTCAGATTCAGTCCATCCGACGTATCCAGCAGTAACCCATTTCTTCCTCCCCCTTTCCCTGCCAAAACTCTCATGCCCCTTTCTGCCCAATGCTAAATAAACTGTCTTTCTTAAACTTTACTGACCTCTTGTTATGGATCTGGGTCCTTAGTTATATTAGGACATTTAAGTGAACATGCCTTTCAAAAAACAATACTGATGTGCATCTTGAGACAAAACAATAACACTGATATATGTTAAGATGTGTCAGTGCAAGATGTTTTTAAATTAAGGCAGCTCAAAGATGCATTTTAGTCTGGGACTAGGATAAGCCCTATCTATCTGGGAAACTAGTGTCTTTAAAATGAAGTAATGCACTAGTTTTCCACAAGATGGAGCAATAAACCTACGGCAAATAACAGACAGCACAACCCTGCTATAACTAAACATATTTATAATGCTTCCTTAACAAAAACATACCAAAACGTGGCTTAATTTGTACATGACCTGGTTTAAGTGTTATCTTATATGGTATGTTCGGGAACTGAAAGCACAAGCCCATACAAGAAACATGCAGAGTTGATAAAAGAAGTGGGATGCGCTTCGACAACGATTTTTATTTAGATAACATTTGCGCAGTCAGCGTAACAACTGCAGTGTCGCAAACAAATTAACAAATCCCACTATGAAGTAAGCAGTGGTCGTGAATATTACTGATGACTATATTATTACAATTAAAATCAAGAATATTCATTAATTACGTGTTATGACGTCCAGCCAGTAAGCAAGATATAGCCTCATGAATATAAATAAAGTGACGTCACGGGGCGCTCCAGGAAAGTTACTACGCAACGTCATCACTATCTAATTAATATTCAAGCAATACAGCTTAGTGGGATTAGTAATTTCCCCTTCCCTTTTCAATCTTTTATTTACAATGAATGAGAGTATGAATTTTAAAGCAATACGAAAGAGACAACAATTAAACTATTACATAAATATCTATATAAATGTAAAAGTAAATACAATTTATAAAATGTATGTTGGACTGGACAGTTTCAAAGCAACCCTAAACATTAGTAAAAAACTCACAGTCACAACAGTTCTTTTTTTACCGTACTATAGTAAATATTAAAGCATACAATGGTATATTTCATATGGGAATGCAACAAGATTTATGGTTTGGTGGTTGTAATTTCGTGTCCTTTTTTGTCGTTTGAGTCCCGTTCCGCCTAACCGCTGTGATCCAGTGCCGTTTTTTGTTGATCCAGTGCCGGTTTTTGCGGCGGATCTGCCGTTGGGAGGAAGTGCTGCTCTCAGACTACATTTCACTTCACGACGCGCCGTGGGGCTCAGCTCACACCAAGCACTAAAAAGATAAAATAGTCGTGTGTTCCCACAAGGATTAATCCCAGAGAACTGTCAAGAGGTACTCGTTCCTCGGGGTGTGTGAACTAAATCGGACCGGAGGGTTTTATGCGGACGGATGTTGTGTTTTCGTTAAGCGATGTCGGAAGAGATGAACACTTGGATCTACGACCCAAACACGGATGGAAAAGAAAAGAGTCGTTTCTTTCGCCAATAACATCGGAAAATCAAAATCGACCATCTTTTGGAGAAACCTACACTTAAACCCCCGGGACGAGCCGTGAGGAAGAAGATTGGAGTTGAAAACCACGTTGTGTTGTTGTTTTTTAAACTCATAGTTTCGTCCATATAAGCTTGAGTTTGAGACGCACAGCCATGCATGTGAAGTTCCGCAAGATCTAGAGATTTCAGGGCCACCTCAACTGTATCTTTTACATTTTTATGCCCTGACAGATCAAGAACCGACGTATTTCATCACAGTAATTGATCTTTGTTTGTTTCACCGGACCACGTTTTGTGGCACCATCGCGACTTTTCTCTTTTTTTTTCAAGAAAAAGGAAACACGGATTGCTTTAGTTCACATTTGCTTATTTCCTTTTCTAGCGCCCCCCTCGTATCAACGCTGCAGTAGAGCAATATTTCAACATTTGCTTACAGCATATCTCTCAATATATAAATAGATTAACATCCTTTAAAAGGATAAAACTGTCCGCATTGCACAAGGCTTAGAGTAGCACAACGATGGGATCTGGCAAAATACTCCTGCATGTTTATTTGAATGTTAGACTTTAATTTTGGCTCTTTAATTGGCTTGTGGGATCAGGAAAGCCGACTTGGATCTGATCAGTGCTTTTATAAAAGAAGAGAAGGGACAGCTGATCTTAACATTCACACCACCGAAATGGAGATTTGTTTGTGATATAACCAGGATATAGACATATCTATCTATTACATCTTGACGGATACTCAGTTTTTGGATATTAAGGAAATACCTACTCGTCGCATCGATTGCCATTATTTATTTTTCCTCAACCATTTGGGCTTTTGATTCCCACCATCTTTACGCCTTTTGAGGAGAGGAGGATACACAGCACTCGTTTTTTTATCTCTGGTTTGTTTGTATGCTGTCAGTTGCTAAATGAGATTAAACTAGGTTAAATTGAAAACCGAAACAAGATATTGCCGTTTAATAGTCACCTATTTTCCCGTTTGTGATTTCTATTCCAGTGACCTGGCTTGCTTTTTTATTGCAATATCTTAAGGATATTATCGATTTTAAAGGCTCGCATTGATTTGGGCGCAGTTAGGGCTTTATTTGCATTTGTAACACAAGGCCAGCGTCCATGCATTCGTAGTTAACCTGCTACCGCCG
Source organism: Misgurnus anguillicaudatus (assembly GCF_027580225.2). Lineage (NCBI taxonomy): Eukaryota > Metazoa > Chordata > Actinopteri > Cypriniformes > Cobitidae > Misgurnus > Misgurnus anguillicaudatus. The sequence goes on from NC_073348.2 coordinate 37,717,498, forward strand.
TCATTTCCATCCTTCTGCATGCACCGTGGCTCACATTGACACGCGTGTAATTTTTCGACGGTCATTATACCAGCAGGTGGGTTTCTCGCGTTAAACTCACCCGAGGGGGGTGGGTGGTGGAGGGGGAAAGAATAGCGTTATCGATATTATCATTATAACCATCTTGAATTATTTGATTGATTCGGGAGGAGATGCCATATACGCACACTCTTCCTCTGTAAAAGAGAAGCCATTTATGCAACTGTAACGTTAGTTGACCTGAGGGCGACGTTTGCTACATAGATACGGACCATATAGATTTTGAATATTTATGCTTGTGCACCAGAAAAATGATGGCTGATTTTTGAAATACTAAAAAAAGAGAAAATTTAACGACCGGGGCTGGAACCGATGTTCGCGCCTCGCTCGCGCATCATCGTCGTCTTCGCCACAGCTCCCGCGCTCGTCTCGTGCTGAGTCCGCGCGCCGCCGCTCCCAGAGCGCGCTTGCCTCACGTTCTTCTCACCGCTGGTTCTGGTACAGTTTACGACTCGGTTCGACCAAGAGGGCTTGAAGATGGCGGACCTCGAAGCGGTTCTCGCCGATGTCAGCTACCTGATGGCGATGGAGAAGAGCAAATCGACTCCAGCGGCCCGGGCGAGCAAGAAAATCATCCTGCCTGAACCCAGGTAACCATCACGCATCAGTCGTTTAATTTCAACATATTTAAATACCTTCCAAGAAATTTTAATTTAAGAGGCGGGGTTTTGTAACGTCAACATGTTTTGTTAATTTACACACACATATTGGGTTATAAAGAAGCGATATAAATGTCGTTTAAATGGTGTCTGTCACAACAGATTATTAGCATGTCAACGCATTTGATGATAACTGACTACCTTGCTGACATAAAGGTACCATGTTTTTTTTTTTTTTTTTTTTGCAAGGTACTGTGGCTTTGGTTTTTGAACGTGTTTCCTGATGCTAACGTTGTTTTGGGTGTATAAACTCATAAGTATCATAACTATTGCAATTTCCTGTCAGAAATATCGCGCACTCTGGTATTTTTAGATACTTCTGCAGTTACTAAGGCCTGCTGGGAAAATTCACCCTTGTGAGTCAATGTCTCTTATCACCTGTAGATTTGAACTAAGTTAAGGTTGATATTCAGTGTAAACAGGTCGAAGTACTGATAGGGACTTCACATTTTCCTGTTGCATACTCAACAGGGCTTACAAATGTCCTCTTGCTTGTGTTTTGTGTAGTTGTTGTTGTTGATGGTTAGGCCTTGAAAACGTTGAAGGAGACATCTGATTGTGTTTCAGTTATTACACAGACGATTTAATGTACCTAATATCGTTTTATTAACCCCTAGTGTATATTAGGGTTTTGTTATTGGCGCTGTACAGATTCTGCAATGATAAAAAAATATAGTAAACTGTCCATTTGAAGGGCCCTGTTTGGAAACAAACTAAAACCTGGACCAGACTAATGATATGGTATTCCTTAAAAATTCATAGCTTGCCCATCTCATAAAATCACTATGGTGATAGTCTGGACTGTGGCTGTCGGTTTATAATGTATAGCTTGTATTTCCGCACAAAGAAGGTTTTATTGTAGAGTTCGCACATAAACGTGTGGCTCTGTGTAGCTAGGATTCAGAGACGTTTCGTGGAACCACGGAAGTTTTAAGCAACACTTAATGTAAACATAAAACAATGCAACGCTTACAAGTGATCTCTCGTTGTGGTTGCAAGTATTGTTTGAAGGTAAACGGATAAGACCGCTTAAAAGTATGCGGACTTGTTTTTGGAAATATAAACTACCACGCCTGACGCTAACACATGTCTTAGTGGGAAAACAATTGCAAGCGTGCAGAGATTTGTACATGGCACCCTTCGAATGAACTTTATTTGCATGTTTTTTTTTCTATTAACTTAGCAATGGTTTGTTTTACAAGCATGCATTTAAAGGAATAGTTCATCAAGAAATGAAAATTCTGTTATCATTTACAAACCCTCACATTGTTTCAAACCTGTATAAAGTTCTTTGTTTTGCTGAACACAAATGAAGATATTTTAAACCAAACAGATCTGGGGCACCATTCACTTCCATTGTATTATTTTTATGGTATGTCAATGGTGCCCCAGATCTGACTGCTTTTTTGCAAATATTCTTCAAAATGTCTGTATTCATCAGCACAAAGAAATGTATGCATTTTACGTTTGGAACAATTTGAGAGTGAGTAAATGATGACATAATGTAAATTTTACTGTGAACTAGGCCTTTAACATTTTGTCAGTGGTTGATGTTTTGGCTAAATAAGTTGCGCATAATAGTGTACAGTTAGTCTGGAAATGGCAAGCAGAAGTTACAACCATGCCATAAGTTTATCAACCATAAACTTTATCTTGTGAGTAATGCAATAAGTCTAAAGTAGATTTAAGTAAGTGGATTTTTGTAAGGTTAATTTTAAAGGGACATTTAACTTTCTTTGAAAATGGCTTATTTAGAGTTAAGCAATTGAGTTTTACCATTTTGGAATCCATTCAGCCGATCTCCGGGTCTGGCGGTTCCACTTTTAACATAGCTTAGCATAATTCATGAATCTGATTAGACCATTAGCATCGCGCTCAAAAATAACCAAAGAGTTTAGATATTTTCCTGTTTAAAACTTGACTCTTCTGTAGTTACATCGTGTACAAAGAATGACAGAAAATTTCAAGTTGCAATTTCCTAGGCCGATGTGGCTAGGAATTATACTCTTATTCCGGCGTAATAATCAAGGACTTTGCTTGCTGTACCATGGGTACAGCAGGTGCAATGATATTACGCAGTGCCTGAAAATAGTCCCCAGCTATTGAAAGTTACCAAGGTGACTATTTTCGGGCGCTGCGTAATATCATTTAAAAAAAGTGAAGTGTCCCTTTAAGGACACCCTAAGTAGTCCTTATCTGCTTTTCGACAACGTTTAAACTTCCTTTACATAGTTTTAAGGCGCACTCACACTATCCAAACCAAACCATGCTCAGGTTCGTCATTAGGATGCGATTGTTTTGAAGAAAGCAGGAAGTAAAGCGCTCTCTTAACACTGGAACCCAATGTAATGTTAAGTCTGTGTTTTTATTGGGAGTTTTGTGGTGCACAATGACACACACAAACCTCTCACATGCCATCATATTGCTTAGTTGGTCTGTCGCGTGCGCAGCTCGGACATTCACGTAACCTTGCAGCGTGCATCAGAAGGTTTTTATGAAGGCAAATGAAGGTAGGTGGTCGCGCAATTGACTTCTCCGCGTTCCGCACCTGAGCCCAAGTAAACCGTGCTGGAGCCCACCTCTGTAAGCCAGCCAGGGCGATTAACCAAACTGGCCCGGGCGAGGTTTGGTTTGGATGGTGTGAGTGCACCCTTATTACATAAAACTTTCAATGACGTCCTACAATGAAAACACAATAAACACTTTTTCTTTTATACTTTTATTGTTTAGACTATATAAATGTGCCAAAGCATCAAATTATTTTTAACTGCTTAGTGAAACAGAAGTCCGCATCAGGACGCAAGCAAGTGGCAAAATTTATTTAGTTAATCATCGTCCTTCCTACACAAAGGCTAATATAAACATCTCTCCATGGGCCGTGATGATGCATGTGCCGGTGGGCTATTTAGTCTCCCCAGATGTGGTAATGTGCGGTACAGCTTTGAAATGATAATGGGGGTTGGCTTTTCCATTCGTAAGCCATACATCCGCTTCTTATTGTGATTAGTCTGCTTTAGTGGCTCTGTTTGCTCTGAGGGATTACTGTAGTCCACAGCAGGGCGGCATTACCACGGATGGAGTGAAAGCATTAGCTGTTGACATCAGTGTCCTCATAATTAGCATTATTACAGACTTCATAAGCGTCATGCCACTCCTAGCTGCACCTTCTGACCTAAATGTCTCTATAACAGTTGAGGCGTTTAACGTCAAAGTCTCCTTGTGATGTATAGTTAAAAAACTTTTGTGGGTTTACATGGATGCATGATATTGGTGGGAACTGACATTGTGATATTTTGTTTTTCTGCGGCGTGTATTGCGGTACGACTTTGCCACGTGACTTGGATTTCTTAAATTTGAGGAAAATAGTTGCATAATGGTATTACATACATCGTGTTACGTGACCAGATCGTGTTATTAAATCATTCTTTGGAACCGTATTTATTTTTATCACAAGGTAAAACATTACTGAATCTGTGGTTTCTGTTTGATGTTTTAAACATTCTCGTAAAGTGTAACACTGGTAAAGGAAATCAAAATAGTTTTCCTTTCGAAAGAAAAAAAATGCTATGCATGTTCTGCGACACGACTATTGCAGATGCACACATTGCGACATCTGAATTGTGGCACAATATTGACAAAGTTATAGCTATTCTGATAATACCAAAGACATCTACCGTCAAACTAAATGCAAGCACAAAACAAGCAGCAATAAATGCATTTTAGGTTAATAAATAGAAGGCACTTTGACGGCACAGAAAGTAGGGCCATCGAGATAGCAGAGCAGCGCTACATTCTCCTCGGGCCAGTCCTTAGCCTGCTGGCAGAGAGGTGAGATTTTGACAGCATGACTGGAAGTGTTTGATGGGCCGGGGGGGATGGCGGGATTGTTTGACAGCAAAACGAGTAGAGGAGACTGGAGATTGTTTCAGCCACGTACACGTTCGAGGGGGACGGACCGTGGAATTGAACAGATGAGATTGCAGACAGAAAGAGAAAGAGATGAATGTGTCAAGAGTCGGGCACAAAGGGGTCGAGGATGTTGTGGTCGAATGCAATATCTTCTGCAAGGGTGCAATCCTGCATTTAAATGGTATCCATTAGTCTGTGGTTTTTAAATAGATGGCACTTTGCAGTTGCCAAAGGCTAGTTATGTGTCATAATGGTAATGTAGGCCAAGCCATGAAATATAAATGCGCTGCCGGAGTAAAACAGGTTGTCATTAATAAATAAAAAGTTTGTTTATTTCTTAAAAGGGCTTAAGAGGTTTTCGCTGCTTATGTAGACTTTAAAATTAGGACTGGGTGATACAGATTTTTTTCACTCTTATGATAATAATTGATGTGTGTCGTAATATTTATGTGCTTGTTCTGCAATTGCTAAAATGGTAGCTTTTGTAGTCGACTAGATTAAAAGTATTTAATGCAATATGTAAAATATATAACTTGGGATGCACGATATATCGGCCGACATATTGTTATCGGTTGATAACTGCTTATTTTTAATATTATCGGTTATCGGTCTGATAGCAAAATTAGGCAGATAAATGAAAGCCGATAAATGATGGATTATTTTGGTTTGATGAACCACTTCACTTGCTCATTTCTGGAGTTTTGATTGGTGCTTTCTGTGACATAGTATGGGAGTTTTTCATAGTGAAAATAATATGAATATTTATCGGCCTATATATATATATATATATATATATATATATATATCGGTTATCGCCCCCAAATATAAAGAATTATCGGTTATCGGTATCGGCCAAAATTTCCATATCGGTGCATCCCTATATATTAGGGGTGTAACAGTACGCAAAAATCACGGTTCGGTGCGAACCCCGGTTTTGAAGCCACGGTTCGGTTCATTTTCGGTACAGTAAGGGAGAAATGGAAACATTAAACTGCAGGTTGTTTATTACTATAAACTTTTTTTTACAATTTGTTTACACTTTTTAAACACTTTATTAAAATATAACAGATAAAATATATATAAAATGAAAAAATAATAAATAAAATACTTCTGCAAAGTTCTTTTTTTCATTATTTTATAACAGAAGGTAACTCTTTTCTTAACCTTCTCTTAAACTTTTTCTACTAAAACCTTGAACTAACAAATTCAATTCCTGAATACATTTATGAACTATTAGCCTACATTTTTGCCACCAAAAAATTTCTGTTTTGATTTATTTTGGATTGTTTAACTCACAGTATTGAATTGGCTATGTACCATCTCTGTATAAAAATAATATTACTGCTCTATGTGTAACTGCATAGCAAGCAACATGATGATATACTTATTATACACTCATTTTGAGATTAGTGAGTTGCATACCTAGCCATCTTTGATCTTTTGCATGTTTCTCCTAATCTTTGCTTGTGTCGTCAATGTAAGCTGTAACGAACCCCTCCGCAGCTGAGTAACAGCTGAGTAATCCCTGGATACAGATCTTCTCTGTCCCGACCAGCTGATCGCATAGTGACAATTATATGATTAACGTGATATGCAGATGAAAAATCTGATCACGCAATCCTAATTCTTGCTGTCACAAAAAGCGCATCTCATGAATGCGTAGCAACGAAAGCCGCGCATCCTCTCACGCACTTTTGAAAGAACAAAGCAGCACGTGACGTTGACACGCGTTTAACATGCGCTTTTAGATACGTCACGTAAACGTTTACATAATTAATAAATCGGATATTCTACTACGTATATTAAAATATTTCTGCGGGACGAATTATGTTATATGTTTGACAGAAGACTTGCGCTGTTCGCGGAGACTTCCGCCACTTAATATGTTCGTGCGGAAACGCACGTATTATGTTCCGCACAGGCGCACACAAAATGCATTCGGCCTTTCGGTGCACCTGTGCACCGTGCCGAAAGCCCTGAACCGAAACGGTCCGGTTCGAATACACGTACCGTTACACCCCTACTATATATATAACAAAATGTTCAAATTAAGGGGATGTTTTGCCACTATATGAATGCAATAAAAAATTTTATTCGTTTATATCATTCAATTGAAACCTTGGATCATCTAAACAATGTTTTTTTTTTTTTAGTAAACTTAAAATAATTTAAGCATTAAAACAGAGCATCCATTGCACATATATATTAATTGATTAATTGATTCAGTCTCCCAAACTTGTAGCTCATTAACACCCTCTCCTAGGGCAGCCCGGCAATGCCCTCCTTTGGGAAGCTATGGGTGGAGAAATTGAGCAGGTGGTTGTGTGGAGAGATCAAAACTAAGGCCGGGATCAGGGTGGAAGGGTAGCATGTTGACTTCCTCAAGGTGCAAATGCTACTAAAAGCCACTTATGTTAAAAACATGATAGTGATATTAAACGCACGCTACTGGCTGAATGACCTAAGGCTGAAATTAAGTAGCTTTGAAGTGAAAGTATTTAAAAATAAGTTCACCAAATACTTTCACTTCAAATCTGCTTAATCCTGGCCTCGGGCAATTTAGAAATACTGTTTTGTTGGCAAAGATGATTTACAAAACGCACTTTTTTCAGCTGGTATATGTTGTGTTTGTGTTGAAATCAAATCTTGTAATTTTTTCTTCTTGCAGTATTCGGAGTGTCATGCAGAAGTACCTGGAGGAACGGGACGAACTGACCTTTGACAAAATCTTCAACCAGAAGATTGGTGAGTTTTCTCAATTCTGCATGTCAGTTTGAACAAGATTAGTACTGACCAGAGGTTAAATATGGACATTCTTGATGTCGTCATTTCTCAAAATCTTTCGACACGAGATTCTTGCTACAGCTTTGGGAAATGGCTTTTACCGAGTGAGAAGAAAGAATAATTCATCGAATAAGTGTCTAGAAATCACCAAGGGCACTTGAAGAGGACATGTTAATCACTATGAAGTTAAATAAGGATCTTGTTCTTTTTTCGTATCTGTCGAAGTCAAAGACGGCTCTTTGTTCTTTATAATCGCTGGCAGCTACGTCTACTTTTCTCTATTAGTCACCTGAACAGTTGAAGTCTTTGTGAAACAGGCATGTTGTATAAATGCGCTTTTGTTGTGGTTTGATGAATGCATATGCCAAATAACCTCAGGTACAAAACTGAAAGCATCTTTTTTCCATGCATGCAGAACTTAAGGGGAAAAATAGCATTTTCTGTAATGTGTGAAGTTGTAATGGCATCATGGGAGCGCTCCAGCCAGCCCCAGATTTTGATTAACTTTAATTTTTACTTACTTCTGTGTCTGAAGTCCCAAGTGAGAAACTGTACAAGTTTTTTTTTGTCTTCTCACTTTCTTTCTCACACATTTCCTTTATGCATGATAGTGCTGATAGCAGATTGTTATACAGTGTTAATTGAGATATAATGCAGGTCTATTTAAAAGGATTTCATCCAAAAATAAAATTTCTTAATTTACTCACCCTTGTGCTGTTTCAAATCGACCTAGTATACACATTAGTCTTATATAATTGTCTGGTTCCATGAGGGTGAGTAAATGGCGAAATCATTGAAAGGTGCCGTAGAATGTATAACTGTATTTACGTAGGGTCGCCGTGATTTCACCAAGTAAAGGGGATCGCACACCGGCCGCGCAGCTCAGCGCCGCGCCTTTCTAAAAAAATGTAACACATTGTTTTCTATGAGAGTACGCACACCGGCGCTGACAGGTGGCGCCTGTCCGCGCCGCCCAGCTGTGACTCAGGAAGTTGTTCAAATCCCTGTCGCGCCACACAGCGCCACTCACACAGTTTAACATTACATAACATCATATGTGTCCCAAATCATTAACAAGTAACATTGGCTGCTAACGTATATTTTACATTTTGAAATAGACGTTATCTGACGAAGCTCGCGCTATTTAATGTGCACTTCCGGTTTACAATACCTCCGAGTTCTCCTAGGCGCGACGCGACGCGGCCTGCGCGGCCGGTGTGCGATCCCCTTAAGATGTGATCCTGGATAAACGTTTTAGTCAAAGATACCCCAACCTACCCTTAACTCAAACCCTAACCATTTTTAAACCCTTAAAATACTGTGAAATAGTAGTTTGAGGAGTATTTCTTAAAAGCCCCTAACCCAATCCTAAACCTAAATCTAACATACACACTAATCCTAATCCTGCAATCTGATTGGTTAATGAAAATGTTGATCCAGGACCAACAATGGTGTTGATCCAGGATCACATCTTACGTGGTGATATCACGTTCACCATTTACGCAGGCATAGATGAATAATAAGAGTTGCGTACATGGTAATGACATATCGTGAGCCTCAAACATGATTGTTTCCTCCTCGTGTAAACCTTGTGCTTGCAAAAGACCGTTGGAAAACAGGCCAATGTCAACATAACACCAACTGTGACGTTACAGTCGAGATGTATGCCCCCATTTACATTAAATTACATAAAAATGACACATTGATTAAATTAACTACAATGTTGTTACAATGCTAAAAACAAAGTTGCGACGGCTCAGTTAGCGCTATATGCTAGTTAATGCTATATGCTAGTTTTTTATGCTGAAGTTCTACTATTGACGTTACAGTTACGTTTTGCACGTCCATACCGAAAAAATCACAAACTTACCTTTAGAAACGTCCATTACAATCTCCAAACAATTGATAATTCCTTAAAATCTGTAACTTTATCTGATACAGACTCAAACATAAGATCTGTTTACACACACACAGAGCTACTGAATGAGCTGCTCTGAGAAACAGCCAATCAGAGTAGAGCTCAACATTATTATTCATGATAACGCTTTCAAATAAGGTAATAATAGATCATTTCATACTAAAGGCAAATCCTAGGGTTGTAAATGGACATGTAAATTCATCTTTGGATAGTTTTTGCACTTAGTAAAGCCACATACCTTCTATGTAGATATCAGAGAACAATTTAACAGATTATTTCACTGCAGTCTTTAGCACACAAGTTTAGGTTAATTATTAAAGAAATGAGATAAACCAAGTTATCAGTTCTTCTTGTTAAGTGGTTGCTGCTGTATTTAAGATGTTGTAATAGTAGATGGTCTCTTTTAGCATTTGAGCAGACCCGGGTTACATCCGTTTTGGTCTGTGGTTTAAGTTGTGCATTGACCTGCATAGCTCGCCAGTTTTAATAAGCTACAGTGCAGTCTTTTTCTTATTGATCCTATTGATCACTTTTTAGTACCTTCTATTAATAATACTTACCAATGTTATTTTGTCATTTTTAGATCCTTCCTAAATAATAGATTCAGTGTTGATGACATCATAGATAGTGGCTCCATATGAATCTCTTTACAAAGCAGTCATTTTTTCTTGAAACCAGATAATCAAGAAAAAGCAGCCAACAAGTACACAGCATACATGGGAACTACTATCCCAGAATGCACCTCTTTGAGTTGAGGTTGGGTAAAAGGTTGTAGTGTGCAGAGCTGTAATCTAAACAATGGGCAGATGGTTATATGATAAAAGAAATAATTGTCACTACATGTTCTGATACTTGCGTTTTAGTCTATTTTGTATTTTTAACAATGTTGAAACAGTTATAAAAATGGGAAAATACCAATAAGGAATGAATAGGTTACATAATGAGTTAAGTAGTGTTTTTATATATTCATAGTTTATGTGCATATTTAAGTAAACACACATCTATTATATTTTTATAAAAGCGTTACCCAAGTTTAAGATCAGAAACCCACTGTGATTGGCGTATACAAACAAAGTTTTCTCTTGACCGGAAAACCTGTTCGTGACTTCAACAGGGAAACAAGTTTGCAAATTTAAATCTATAATAAAAGTACATATCGCATGCTGAGGAAGTAAAGCAACAACAAAAAATGCATTAATTTGCCGAAAGAAGAATTTTCACTAATGCAAATATCTAAAGTAGGTTGCAGATATCTCCGGTCCTCTCTAAAGAGAGATGCAAAGCAGGAAAACAAATTTCTCTGTGGTGCCGCTAGTTCACCACCTCAGATTTGAATGACAAATGTCTGGTTTTGCATCTGACCAGTGGTGGCAGATAATGACCCAGGAGCTGGTTGCATAATCAATTGCGTCCTCCTGTCTTTAGCTTAACCCTCGATGCTGTGGCATTTCAAGTTTTATTTGATAAATGGATTAATGAAATAATGATGTGCATTATGCAATTCAAAGCATCAAGTTAATACCTAGCCCATCTAGATTTCCTACAAAGTACTCAATGTTTTTATCAAGTCACTTCCTACTGTGAAGACCCTGTGATCCGCCTAGTCATACGAGACCTAATAGGGAGCAAGTAGCTTTTACTATTAAAATTGCATGAGAAATTAATAGAAATGAATCTTGCTTAGCAGGAGGAGATGTAGAGATCAACACGAGGATGAAAAGCCCGGACTCAGGGGTGTCTGTTGGTTGAAAATGATGATGGAGTGCCAGCTTGTTTTAGTGATATGAGTCGGTTTGACAATTGGGGTCATGAAGGCATTTGGATGGTAAAAATGACAAACTACATTGTTGGCCACCGAACCTAATTTACTGGAACATTTGGAATCATCTAGATAATATTATGATTAGTGATAGGCCAATATATTGCCGAAGGCGATAAATCGGGCGATTTTATTTTTTTTATTATCGCATCAGCCAATAAATCTTTTCAATTGGCCAGTAAATTTCTCTTACTTAAATTTGTTATTTGTAATGAAAAGACACTCAGTGTCACTAAATGTAAAGCCAAAGTCTGACAGATAGTAAAATGACCAATCATTATTCACTTTTTTACTTTACGTTATGTTGTGTCTCACAAAACCACACTAGTTCAACACAAATATTCAAACAGTACCATGAGATGTCAGATCCACATTATGTCTTGTAAACATGGTTTAAGTACTTTAAAAGGGTATATTATAAATATTATTCATAACAAATGTTTATTTAGTTTCACCAATTTTCAGGTTGTCTCTAATTCAATATAATAACATTTGTGTTATATCGGCCAATCTGTGCTATACAGTTTTCTTAATATCAGTATCGGCATCGCCATAAAAACCCATGTAGACGGTTTCAGCAGTAACAACATAAACAAGCGGCTTTCGTGGTCAACACGTAATATCCGGTAAACTCAGCTAAAAATAAAAAACAACAAAGTACTTGCAGATAACCTAATAGCACTTTTGGGAGTACTTCGACTCGCCTGAAAAGTCTGCTCCCCTTCTCCCTCTCATAATGGGAGAAGGGAGGGTGTTACTGCGCCGAGTCAAAGTACTCCCAAAAGTGCTATTACACCGTAAATTATAGTTCCTCTTTTAAATCCGCTTAGAAAAGCGCTACGTTTTATTTTGTACCACCAAACTTGCTCGTATAACTACTCGTCTTAAATATGAAAAACGTTGATGTGTTTGGTCACTTCTAACTTTATCTCTAAATGGTACCATTGAATGAATGGGGCTAAGCTAAATGCTATCGCGCTCCAGCGCTTACGTGCACGCACACAGATGATAGAGGGATGTATCAACAATTCTTAGTTAAGGTAATAACATATTTTAATATTGAAAATGAGTAGACTATTCCTTTAAAGAATGAATTTTTATGAATTATGGTGAAATGCACATCCAAAAACCAGAGGGCGCTTTCGTGCAGAAACTCAATTTGTGCCGCAGACGAAGTACCATTACAAACGCTATTCCAGAAAATGTCTAGAAGCAAATTTATATTGCTGTTCTTTATCATGAAAATTATTAAAACAATTTAATGAAGAAAATTTTTAATGTTCATGTTTGATAAGTATTGCTTTTTTAAATGAATGTTATAAATCAGTGGTTCCCAAACTTTTTCAGTGTGCGGCCCCCCTGTGTGCGGTGCATTCCTTTGCGCCCCCCCCCCCAAAGAAAATTTGTGACAAAAAATGTTCTAAAACTCAACATTTTAATAAAAAACATTAAATTATACAAAAAAGTAGTGCTTTTGGTTAGTAGCCTTATTTTTTTAGGTTTAATTGCACAAACTTCATGATAAATTAATGTATTTCATAAAATGTCATAAAACTGGGGCCCCCCTGGCACCATCTCCCGGCCCCTAGTTTGAAAACCACTGTTACAAATGACTCAATCTCATAGTGGTTTTAGATTGATAAGGACTTCCTAAAGATCAAAGAGCCGTAGTACACGCAAGGGCTGTGTATGAAAGTCTTGCGATTCAGAATAGATTTCAGACTGATAATTTTAATGGGAAACGCGGCGCTTCGTCACAGCCGTATTGGCTGAGAGGAGTTTTAAAAGTAGTAGTAAGGTTCACTAGCTTAAGTAAGAACGTCCAATAATGATGACCCATTATTTAAGTTGTTATAGAGAGCGTAGTCCTTCCCTTTGCATATTTTGATGTGTGGCAAAAATTTTTAATGCATTTTTCCACTCTGAAGTGGTTTAAAATCCCTACGAGCCACATGACCAGATAACACACGGCAATGCCCCACAGCTGTCCAGCACAATGGCGGAAAAAGCTTCCCTTCTTTGATTGCACCAGACAAGCGTAACATTTCACCTTTTACTGCTACCATTGTTCTCCCTTTGCACTCGCAGGTGCAAATAAAATATTTTGTTTCCATTTCTGCATCGCTTTACGATCACGCTCATACTCAATCAATAGGCATGTCGCATTGATGCTTTGATTTGTTCAAGCATTTCGTCTTGTCTAGGAAGTCAAGGCCGTGTGCAATAAATAACGTGAAGCAGCGCTAACACAGTGCAGAGATGAAAGCTCAGTTTAGCACAAGGTTTGGTGTATCAGCGAATGCAGGTGTCTCTGTGGAAATATGACAGGTTGACTCATGTTTTGGGCTGATAATGTTGTCAATCCAACATTTCCTCTCTATTACTTATGAAGATTTGAAGAGCTCCGATGCAAAACCCTCTAAGTGCATCTTGTGAATTAGCCTTTTTCTTCAGACTTTTAAAGGCGGAGTGCACAATGTTTGAAAGCCAATGTTGACATTTGAAATCACCTAAACATACACACCCCTACCCCAATGGACCTTCTTTTGATAGGCCCGCCCCACACATACGCTACCCCTGCAAGGATGTTGGTTAGTCGACATGCCCCTTACTGCTTATTGGCTACATGTGTGTTTTGGTAGTCAGCCCGACTCCCTTTTCCAAAGGGTTTTTCAAACATTGTGCACTCTGTCTTTAATGGATTTTGCCAACAAACCAGTATGACCTGAATTTATGAATAACTCAAGGGTTGCAATTAAGCAGATTTGAGGCTAAAGTATTTGACGAACATATAATACGTGCCGAGACCATTCAGTTTAATATCATTATCTCAGTTTTGACGGAGATGGCATTTAGCGTTTTTTGCATCTGAGCTCCTCATTTATTATTTTTGATGTTTGTACACTGATAAGATTCTGTACTGCAGTGTAGTTGGTCTTTGTCTCGCTCTCTTTTTATAGCTTTCTTACCTCGCCTGCTTTCTTTCTTGTTAGTATGCTCAACTTTATGGCTCAATACATGCAGAAATAAATGCCCGTTTCATGAATATTTTCCTTTACATCATTAAAGGAACAGATTCGGATGTGTTGTTATGAACATGCATGACTTGACTTTATTTTATTGAACATTTTTGAAGATCGCATTTGATCCTTTGTCCAATTATATAGCGATCAGCAAAAAGTTGCAAAAAGGCCGTTTAATTTTTGCATTATATATTTAAAGTCCTCTGAAACCATACAATACAATGAATATGATAATATGACTTTGTAAGGCACGCAGTATATGCAAAAAATATATAGTTATTTCTAAGCTTGGCAGCCTCGGTCTCTTTGTGGATGTTTATCCAAATGCTTGGTTCGTGTTCTGCAAAGAAAAGTCAGTCAGATGGTTACGAAATGATGTGAGGGTGAGTAAATGACAGATTTTTAATTTATATGCGCAAACGTGTTCGTTTTCACACGTCGGATTGCAGGTGGTGAATATTTACACCAAAGATGTATTATCGGTACAGTTGTTTGCATCACTTAGTAAACCAAGCTCAGCTTAACTTGTCAAGTCAGACAAGGTCAAAATGCCACCATTACCCCTGAATGCTCATTTGTGAGACGGTCGTGCATAACCAGATGAGCAGTCTCTTCATTTCCTGGCCTGCTCCCTTCCAAACCATCACTTATCACGCAGACTCCGCCTCCCTCTTTATCATCCGTATTATTTTCACGATGACAAGCCAGAGCTGTCAAAGGACATGGCACACACCATCCGCGACGGCACACATTGTAAAACCATCCCTCTATCTCGCCGATCTCTTTCAGCCGATTCGTGGCTTTGAAGACAGAGGGAGCCGTTCGGTTCTCCATAATGTTCTTCTGATCTCCATCTACAATGCTGTTCCTCCATCTACCCTCCTCCTGGCTTCTTCATGTTTGTACTGTCTGTGCACCCCTCCTCCTCCACCCTTCACATCTCTCTCTCTTTCTCTCTCTCGTTCCATCTGTCAGAGTTCTGGAATGGATATTTGAGAGTTTTGTGTTGCCTAGCAACTGTGGTTGCTATGAGAACACTGAAGATATCCCATGTTTGCTTGGCAACCGGGCAAATGAAATTAAAGGATGAATTAAAAGAGGAAATCGACCATTTCAATGTTGATGAATCAAACAAATAAAACACATTATGTGCAGATATGGTGGATAATTCAACCCATCTTCTTCCCGACAGCATCATTTGGCCCGATTGATCAATGCCTATTAACAGTTAAGGTTTCACTTTTTGTCTTTAGACCAAATGCGCATATAGCCGTTTCTGATACACGCCCAAGAGCGCAATATATCGATGCGTGTTCTTGTTAGCTTGTCACACCGTGAGTTTGCACATGCATGCGTGTATATGTGCAAGCATCGCATTAATTGACATTTCTTTGATCCGCCAGTCTTTGTTAATTGCTAAGGGATTTGGAGAATTAATTGGTCAGTCAATGTCATTACTTCCAACCCGCTCCTTCTCTCTCTCAGGCCCAGACTTTGCTTTTACAAAGACCAGAGCCAGTTATATTAACCTCTGGGGATAAACACTTTTCTTGCAATGCTGAAGGCCTGCTCGTCTCTTCCTATCACTGCCTGGGATGCTGGGTAGGGCTCTGGGGAACCTGGCAGACATGAGCTCGGTTTCAAAATCTATTTAAAGAAATAGTCTACTCATTTTCAATATTAAACTATGTTATTACCTTAACTAAGAATTGTTGATACATCCCTCTATCATCTGTGTGCGTGCACGTAAGCGCTGGAGCGCGCTGCGACGCTTCGATAGCATTTAGCTTAGCCCCATTCATTCAATGCTACCATTTAGAGATAAAGTTAGAAGTGACCAAATACATCAACGTTTTTCCTATTTAAGACGAGTAGTTATACGAGCAAGTTTGGTGGTACAAAATATAACGTAGCGCTTTTCTAAGCGAATTTAAAAGAGGAGCTATATTTTGTGGCGTGGTGGCACTTTTGGGAGTACTTCGACTCGCCTGAAAAGTCCGCTCCCCTTCTCACTCTCATAATGGGAGAGGGAGGGTGTTACTGCGCCGAGTCGAAGTACTCCCAAAAGTGCTATTACGCCTTAAAATGTAGCTCCTCTTTTAAATCCGCTTAGAAAAGTGCTACGTTTTATTTTGTACCACCAAACTTGCTCGTATAACTACTCGTCTTAAATAGGAAAAACGTTGATGTGTTTGGTCACTTCTAACTTTATCTCTAAATGGTAAAATTGAATGAATGGGGCTAAGCTAAATGCTATCGAAGCGTCGCGGCGCGCTCCGGCGCTTGCGTGCGCGCGCACGGATGGTGGAGGGATGTGTCAACGGTTCTTGGTTGGGGTAATAACATATTTTAATATTGAAAATGAGTAGACTATTCCTTTAACTGGCTATGTAGGCAGCATTTTAAGGCATCATAGTGTGATTTTTATGCATTTGGTGAATGTTTTTATCTGGCAGTGCATTCAGGAAGATATATTGAAATTATCAAAATATCATGAATGTGCATATGTGATCTTGGACCACAAAACCAGTCATAAGTTGCACAGGTATATTTGTAGCAATAGCCAACAAAACAATGTATGGGTCAAAATTATCGATTTTTCTTTGATGCCAGAAATAAAGATTGTTTCATTAAGATATTTTGTACGTTCCTTCCATAAATATATAAAAAATGTGTTTATCATTAGTAATATGTGTTGCTAATGCTAAGGACTTTATTTGGACATCTTTTGCACCCTCAGATTCCAGATTTTCAAATAGTTGTATCTCGGCCAAAAGTTGTCCTATCCTAACAAACCATACATCAATGGAAAGCCCAAAATGTACTGGTTTTGTACATATCGCAATGGTTTGCAATAACTTCAATACTTTATAAGGGGCATATCATTAAAATCTGACTTCCATGTTTAGGGCTATAATTGGCTCCCCAGTGCTTCTATCAACCTAGAAAATGTGAAAAAGATCAACCCAGTAACTTAGTTTTAGTTTTAGGTTTAATCTGCACCATCCAACCACGGCACTGCCATTTAGGAAAGAGAAAGAGAGAGAGAAATGAGAAGCAGAAATGAGTTTCAATTTCAGCAAACCACCATTATGGTGATCAGTGTTTGCATTTCATCAGCTCATTGCATGTTAAAGAACACACCCAAAAACGACACATTTTTGCTCACACCTACAAAGTGGCAATTTTAACATGCTATAATAAATTATCTATATGGTATTTTGAGCTAAAACTTCACAACTTCACAAAACTTCTTTTACATTTTTTTTACATTTTAAGTCTTATTAAATATATTATTTACATAAAAGTTTATATAAAATCTATATTATATATATATATATATATAAAATAGTGCTGCTTCACGTTTAGTTGCGACTAATCGTTTGCAGAATAAAAGTTTTTGTTGACATAATATATGTGTGTGTACTGTGTTTAATAATATGTATATATAAATACACACACATACATGTATAGTTTTAGGAAAAAATATATTTACATAATAATAAAAAAAAAAAAAAAAATATATATATATATATATATATATATAAATGATATAAATATAAACATGTCAATACACATGCAATTGTTTCTTAATTAAATAGATGTATGTCTGTGTGTTTATTCATACATAATTATTATACACAATACACACCCATATATTATGTAAGCAAAAACTTTTATTCTGCAAACGATGAGTCGCGACTAATTGTGAGGCAGCACTAACATATAATGTAAAATAAAATTAATTTAAATCCGAAAGTATTAAATAAAAGGGTTAAATCTAAAACATGGCCATTGGATTGGGCTGTCAATTGAATAAAATGAAGCCTATTAAATGCATAGTATGGTGACTTGGTTAGAAAAGCCCCCAGATAAAAGTAATTCAAAGAACGTATCACATTACTGTGGCGAACCGTTGAACAAACATTACAAAAAGTGGTTTAAGTAATATTTAATTTCCATATAATTGAATGAAACTGCTTTTTGTGTGGTCGCTGCCTATATAGTTTCAAATCAATGATTTATAAAATTACATTTAACTTAAGTTACTTCCTCTGAGGAGAGCTGCCTATATAGTAGACGGTAAGATAAGCTCTGTAGGTTTTGGATCAGAACCAAAATCTATACTGAAGAGCCTTGTGGGAGACAAGTTGTGTCCTGCAGTTTAGTAGACATCCCTGTTAGCGACCAACATCACAAAGACTCTGACCTCTGTGCACGCGTGATGGGCACGGGTACTCGAAAGTGACAGTGGTGCTCTATTATAAAAACACATTACTTGCATGACTTAATTTTTGTCCTTAAACTTCAGAACATTGGTAACTGCAAGATGAGGTGAACATTTACCCGTCTCATTCCACTGAGTATCCTGCTGATTTAGCTGACAAAATGATTAAAACGTTCATTTGTAGTAGCGTGTATCGAGTTAATTCATGTCCAGATAACGCCGTTTGTTCCTGGTCCTCGTAACAATCTAGAATGGTCTGTTATATGCCGTGACTTTAGTATTTTTTTCACAGAACCTTTGTCTCTTGGCCGGTCACCATGTTGTGTGTAGTTCTCTAATCATTTCGGTCTGTTTTCTCTGCTGCCGTCTCATCCTCCATCCGGTTTTGGCCAAAGGCCCATGTGGGTTTTTACATGCTGCGGGTTGCCGTGTAGTCATTTTCCCAGGCCTGGGCCATATTTGCATGTGTGTTTTTGTTATATGATCACGTGTTTATTCTGGTCGCGTGACTCTGCACTTTGGTTATTTTTGTTAACGTCTGCTTTATAAAGAGTTAAATGTATCCTGTATCTTAGATCTCTGCGATACGTAGCATCCTGTTGACTTTAGTCTGAACTATTTTAACTTAGCCGTCACACACTCGTCACCGCGCGCCTGTATGTTTGCAGCATTTGCACTGCTTTTCAAACGAAACTTGTGACTTTCCTTTTATGTATGGCATTGTGCCATAATCTCCTGCAGATACGTTGACGGTTTTGAGATGATAGTTTGACAAATAAGCCACAGGTTCCAGAAGAAAGATCCTCAGTTCCAAGCTGCTCCGCCATGGGAGTTTCCCACTGTGTGGTGGAGTTTTGGGAATCTAGTTTGAAGAAATGAGACATTTAGGATTCCAAGTCTGCGTTTTGTATGAAAAATGTGTGTTTCTTCATTTAAATAGGAAGAAACCTTTTGAAGACCTGTTACCTTAGCATGACCGGAAAATTACATAATCTAGAATGCTGTTAAGGATGCTGCATCTGTCACCTTTGTTTTAGCTGTGAAGGAAACCACATGATAAATCTAAAAAAAAATTGAGTAAAATGACTGTTTGACTGCCTTTTAGGCAATGTGGCCTTGGCGGCATCATTTCAGGTTGTTTGTGAGCTGTAGCATGTAAAAATGTGAATCATGCTTAATAAATGTGAAATTAAGCTTAAGTTAAAGCTCCCATTCTTTCTGTGTTTTTGAAGCTTTGATTGTGTTTATACACTGAAAAAAATTATTCATTGAATGTAATCAATTTTTTAAGGTAAGTGGTTGCAATCAATTTATTTAAGCTACATTTAAATAAAAGTTTTATATTTTATTTTACGTTACTAATCTTTTTTGTTTAAATGTGGCTTAAATGGATTGATTGCAACCACTTGCCTTAAAAAAATTGATTAAATTCAATGAATAATTTTTTTCATGTTTCACGTGTAAAGAAACATGGTATTTTTCACACAATTGACTTATCTGTATAGCGCTGTTTTCACTGTCCTCAAAACGGGCTGATGTCTTCCTTGTTCTGTGAAGTCCCTCCTTCAGAAATACGTATCGAGTTCTGATTGTGTAGTTTGTTTAATGTGTTGTGATTCGCACAGCTTAGCTTAGCAGAGCCGTTTGAGCCAAAGCTGGTGACTGACGTATTCCTGTGGGCGGAGTTTAGTCAACGACTTCGGAGTTTAGTCTTCAATTTCATTAAAAAAAATTCGATCATTTTCTCACTCCTATGTCATCCAAGATGTTTAAGTCTTTCTTTGTTCAGTCAAGAAATTACGTTTTTGAGGAAAACGTTCTAGGATTTTTCTCAATTTATTAGACTTTATTGGACCCCAACAGTAGGGCTGCACGGTATTGAGAAAATATGCAATATGCTGGCCGTTGCGCAATAGTAGCACCCGCTTTTTAGCCAATAGTATAACAGTATGAGACCTATTTGGTGGGTATTTAGTAAGGCTCCTTTTGATTGTCCAAATTCTAATTTTAGATTGACCAATCTAAGCATGGGTTTCACGCAGCACTTTTGCAGTTCGGGCGGCCCGCCTAAGCTGGAAAACCCTACCGCCTTCACTAGGTCGGCCAAAAAAAAAAAAATTGCTGCACAAAAGGTCGTCAAGTGCATCTCTGAGAATAGCGCGGACACACTTCACACCACGAGCGGGCACGTGCACCACACGGCCGAAATGAGAGAAATACATGGTCCGCCACTGTCTGGAGGATAACTAGCCAGTTGATAATATCTCGGAGAAAAGCGTACACGCACTTCACACTGCGTACGCGCACACTCGCCACACGGCCGAAATGGTCCATCAACTGTCTGGAGGATAGCCAGTGGATAAAACGGATGTCCGTGAGAACTGTATGTGGACTTATGTTTTGGGTTTGTTTAAGCCTGTTATTATATTAGTATAAAATTCTTTCAAATTTAAATTATGTTAGCTGGTAGTTTTGTTGTTTGAGCAACCTGCTAGCTAGGTTTAACGTGCCTTTTGATTCGATAATTGTTGAGCGCTCTTACTGACGTTATTTATGTGCATTATTTACATGCTACAGTAGTTACACTTATTTAAGATAATGTTTAATAATAGTGGGAAATAATCAGTTTTTACAATCTTTGCGCCATCTATCATCGTTCGCCAGACGTTCTACAACATCTGCTTCAGTTTGTGTTTATTAACCCTTTCGTTTCACTTCATCACGCAGCTATTCCCATTAGAGGTATCTGTTAAAAAATACACTTTTGTCTTGTCTTGCACTAGCCGTGTGACGCGCCAGCACTACTCTTTCTCCACACTTGTAAAAACTTTAGCGGTAGTTCGCATACGTCATGCGTGACCTTTAGACGTGATTCTGTAATACGTAAGGTCGTGCTGGCGTGTCACACGGGTAGTGCAAGACTTTTTTTCTTGATGAAAATGACAATCGTTTTGCTAAATAAGACCCATATGCCTTGTTTGGGATTGTTAAGAGCCTTTTGAAACTGCGTTGAAAATGCAATTTTAAACTACATTAAAACTGTGACCTGTTGGGATCCAAAAAAGTCTATTAAATTGAGAAAAATCCTTGAATGTTTTCCTCCAAAAAAATAATTTCTTCTCGACTGAACATAGTGAGTTTTTTTATGAAACTGGAATATTCCTTTAAATATGTGTTTCAATTCACAGCTACTGTGCCACAGTTAGCTTGTTATTTATCTCACTGCACGCTTTACTATTTTGTTTTCATGTTTTTAATGCATTATATGCTACCTGACATTTTGCTTTCTCACTTGTGAAATGTAAAACCATTCAACGCATCTTCCACCCTCCCATTTGCCTAAAAACTTGGCCGCCGCGCAACTCCACATTTTCAATGCCTGATTCATCGCATATCAGTCATTATGCTTAAAGCGAAAAAGTACTGTCACTGTACTCGAACCCCAACAGAAGCTGCAGGTCTCCATGATCCGTTTTTCTCGGTCGGGACGCCCACTCTCCATTGGGCCATTTCAGAGCTCACGTCACCTTACGTTTTGGCTCCCTGCCCCCAGCTGTGCTGTGTTATTGATATTGAAACTATGCAAAGGGAAGTTTGTGCATATGGCAGAATAAAAGAAGAAGTTGCTTGTACAATAGAGCTGTGACAATTTAGTCCTAAAATAAACGGACACTTGTTTGCTGAGTCTGCAGCGGGTGTGTATTTTTGTGTTTAATGGGCTGTCCAGTTTTCCGTGTTCCATCTCTACCTGCCTCGTAAACCTTGTGAAGACACTCACCTCGGTGAAAGACATTGTAAAATAAAGACACATTAACCTGCTGTCATACTAAACCACCCCTCACGGCCTCCAGGAAATGGTGGGGGTTTATTCGCGTTAACCCGCAGTAAACAGTCATGTAGATCCTTGTGTTTTTCGGGCTGCGTGTGGTTTGTGTTGGTTTGCAAGCTCTTGTGAGCGCTTCCCCCTTGTAACGTCTGAAGCCCACATCTCGCTATCGATCGAATGCTTGCGTGTGGCTGGTATACTGATGACAGATTTGGTTATATTGTCAAATCAGCAGTGATGTGAGATGGGTCGTATGACTAGGCCTGCATGGAATCTTCCCACAAAATTCCTATGAAAGCTCAGGAGATTATTAAAGAGATTAGATTTCTGTCGTTTAAGCTCCACATATCCCCTTGCATTGCTTATTAAATATTTTGTCTTGTTTAGTCTAATTTAACACAGAAAAGTGCGTGACTATCCATAAGAAACATGTATTGTGTTTGACCTACGCTTGCAGTCTGTTGAGTCTCTCATGGGAACAGGGATGGTGTCCAGGAATAAAGGCTAAAGGTGAAATTCATTCAAAAAAGCATCCAGTCTTGTGTTTTAATACTGCTTTTCAAAATAATTTTTTCTATTAAAATGCACTTCCTACGTATCAGAGGCTCTGCATTAATGCTAATAATGTTGTAAATAGTAGAGGTCGACTGATAGTGGATTTTAAAGATACTGATTACTACGTTGGTCCGTACTTGCTGATAACCGATTAATCGACCGATAGTTTTTCAAATGGATACTGAATAAAAACATAACACATAACCCACAAAGAGGGAACAGTACTGAACCATGAAAATGCACTAAATAAAATAAATGTATAAATAAAATATATTATATAAGCAGTTTATTGCAAGTTATAATAAAAAAGATAAAAATTAACAGATTTTTTTTTTTGGTATATGTTAAAGGGATAGTTCGGCCAAAAATCATATTAAACCCATGATTTACTCACCCCCAAGCCGTCGGAGATGCATACTGTATGTCATATGCATCTCGGACAGCTTGGGGGTAAGTAAATCATGGGTTTAATATCATTTTTGAACAAACTATCCCTTTAATGTAGCCGACAGCCGCTTATTCTTAAAATATGCAGCTTTAAAACATGGATAAAAGTATCCAGATGGATATAAACTAATGCAAATAATCATGACATTATACATTTGAGTTGGATTTATCTACGTTTTTAGTTTGAGGTACTACTAATCTTGGCGTCCTGTCAGCCTTGACGACAAACTTTGGTTTCTGCTGTTATTTCTCTGCTAATGCAGCATCTATTCAACAAATTAATTTGTTCAAAATGATATGAAGCAATGGACGCAACTCAGAAAAACTTTGACATGGATTTTTGACGATTGTTTCACCAATCAACTATCGGTGCCGATTAATCGGCAAAACCGATTGATTATTCGCTCTGTCTGTAGTAAATACCAAAATGTGACGCTGCACTTTGGGTCCGCAGCAACATATGATATGAAGCAATGGACGCAACTCAGAAATACTTTGGCATGGATTTTTGACGATTGTTCCACCAATGAACTATCGGTGCCGATTAATCGGCAAAACCAATTATTCGATCTGCCTGTAGTAAATACTAAAATGTGACGCTGCACTTTGGGTCCACAGCAACTTATGATATGAAGCAATGGACGCAACTCAGAAAAACTTTGGCATGGATTTTTGACGATTCTTCCGCCAATTAACTATCGGTGTAGATTAATCGGCAAAACCGATTATTCGGTCTACCTGTAGTAAATACCAAAATATGACGCTGCACTTTGGGTCCGCAGCGACACACTCGACATGTGTGAAGTCGACTAGATACACTAGACTGTTTACAAGCCTTAAAGTTGCAATGAAATTGAAATAAAAAAAATATTCGTTTTACAAAAGATTTATCTGTGAGCTTCATTATTTAAAAAAAATTAATGTGCCCTCATAATCTTTAATCAAAAACAAAAATCTGCTTCCCCCTCAAAACAATCTCTCTTTACTTCGGGACATGTGGTATGGCAGGTTGGCGCGGTCCGGAAAAAGAATGGGGCAAATAGCAACATGACCCAACTTCAAAAGATCCAATCAGTTCTAAATGGACGAATTCTAGTCAAACCCAACTTTTTTCATTACAGAACAGATATATACATCACCATTGGGAAAGTAAGACTTCCGTTTCATGGCGACTATAAATTACTTATTGGCTAGCTTTTACAGCTCCATCATCTATAGTAAAATCCTTAAAGACGTAGTTCACCCAAAACTGAAAAATCTGCCATTTACTTACCTTTAAGTTGTTCCAAACTTGCATAAATTCCTCTGTTTTGTTTAATACAAAGGAATATATTTTAAATTATGTTTGTAACCAGAGGCACCTTCATAGTAGTTTAAAATTATACTATGGGTTTGAATGGTGCCCCAGATCTGTTTGGTTATTAACATTTTTAAAATATCTTTGTGTTTAACAAAGAAAGGTTTGTAACCATTCGAAGGATGAGTACATTTATAGGTTTAGTTCACACAAAAATTAAAATTGTAATTTTTACTAACCTTCTTGTAATTCATGTTTTTGCTCATAATGGGAGTGGATTGTCACCCAACCCTTTAAAAATGTCTAAAATAGTAATTACATTTTTTATTTGTTTGTAACAACATGCACACCTTGACTGAGAACATGTATTAAGGAAGATAATAGGATATTGACTTCTTAATTTCCTGTTTTCTTTATAATTAACCCTGAAAATCTGGCAATGAAAACAGCAACAAATCCTCACAAGTCTACCTATAATTATTCAGCAGCTGTATTCAGAGAGGCTCTCATTGGATTACTGTACTGATGAGTTTGTGATTCAATGACGGTTCTTTCAGATATCCTCTGTTTTAAGAGGCAGTACACGCCGAGCTAACCCTACCTGTACTCTGCTCGAGTGAGAATCCTGCAATCAAGGAGAGGGATCACTTTGTGAATTCAAAGTGCGATTAAGAGTAATCCATTAACTCTGTGACGTAAGCTGTAAAGAGTCAGAATAGTCATTTGCTTGATTTTATTTTTATCTGCCGATCTGTCACTTCTGCTCAGTTCCTGGTGGTCAAGAAAAACTGAGCTTTTTAAGAGGAAAGGCTGACGAAGACAGTTTAAATCAATGTTATAGATTAAGTGTACGTCTGCTGTGAAAGCTTCTTTATAATTGGCTTTATCTTTTTTTACCGAAGTAGTCAGCCTATGCTTCACACGCATCCTTAAACGTTATAAAAGTCATTATACCACATGATTTATATTGCAATATTCAAAAAATAGACATCACACAAAGTACAGTTTTAGGCCGTTTACAATTAGTGCATTAATTTTTTTAGGCGTTGCAGATGGTTGTATATTTCAGGGTTCCCACGGGTCCTTGAAATACTTGAAAGTTTGTGAATCTGGTGGAAAAAATTCAAGGCCCTGGGAAGTTTTTGAAAATATACATACTTAAATACAGGTAATTGTAAGTGCTTGAATCTATTTTATGCAAGAAGTTTTCTGGAAAAAAATCTGTATTATTCCCTGTGTAGTGTAGGATAATATCATAAAATTTCTAGCCTTTTAAGTACATATGCTACACTGTTTGCTTTAAATGCTTATATCTTCTGTATGCGAATGTTGATTCATAGCTAAATGCTTTTTTGCATAGTTGTGTTTGACACATGAAATCGTCTTTTGTTACGTATGTAACTGTTGTTAACTGAGAAGGGAACGAGACGTTGCGTCTCCCTTGCCATACTTTCTGCATCCCCTGTAACGGCGCAATATTTCAGATAGCAATATACTTCCTGGCTTCCGCGTAACCCTGTCTTTGTTGTTAAGCCTCAACATTGGTTGAATTTGATATACACATTCAGACACACTTCAGAGGCGTCCCCAAAGTGTCACTGCAGTGACGCAGCGCGAGTTCCCTCTAAAGGGAACTGTAACAATGTATCTTAAAAGGTAACACGATGTAACCTTGCTCTTACTTGAAATGTATCCCCACATTTAGTCCTTGAATTTGAGGTTATTAGACCTGGAAAGTCCTTGAAAGGTCCTTGAATTTGAAGTTAACTAATGTGTGGGAACCCTGATATTTACAGATTTTGTCATATGTGACCCTGAACAATAAAACCAGTCATGAGGGTATATTTGTAGCAGTAACCAACTATACATTGTATGGGATCGATTATTTATGCCAAAAATCATAAGGATATTAAGTAAAGTTCATGTTCTGTTAGCGGTGGGCGATATGACCAAAATTTTATTTCACGATAGGATTCATTTCATATCATGATAACGGTATGTATAATGGTAGAGTTTTTTTAATCTTTTAATAAGGTTTTTATGTTATTAAAATATTGAATGGCATATAATTTTTATAATTCTCACAAAAAATGTATACATGCATAAAAAAGATATAAACAAACAAAATTCAAGCTCACTGAAGATAAACAATGATGAAAGAATGATAATAAATAATAATGTATATTATATATATCTAATTAAAGGTAGAAAAGTAATTTAATCAAGACCAGTGAGAGATTTTCACAAAAACGTGAGTGACACGAGCAAAATTAGGTAACTTCCCCTTTAAGACCAAAGTCCGGATCCAATCTACTGTTACACATGCGTTTTCTCTTCCCTAGATCCCTAAATTGACGTGTTTATGAGGATTTTTGCAAAGACGGGAATTTTGACGCATATTTGTATTTAAGGCGAATAAAGCGGCAAAAATGCTCACAAACTTAATGAGCACCGGATGCGCGACTGGATGCGTGCTCCTCTCACATACAAACAGCATGCACAAATAGCACTATTGTTTGTGTTTCAATGGCTTAAAATCACTGGTTTTAAAACTGCGTTGCTTAATGTGTGTACAAACGTTAAGTTTTCCTGACACGCACATCAACGTGACTTGGACGCGTAACCTCGATATAGACAATAGTCCAAAATCTTAACCGGTATGTTCCATGAAAATATTTTGTAAATTTCCTACTGTAAATATATAAAAGTATTTATTTTGCTGCGTACACATCAAGCGCGAAGCGTCGTGTTCCTCGCTCTAGATTACTCGTGGGATTTAACTTTGTTTATGCAAATTTTCGCTTGAGTTAAAAAAATATTTTACTTGTGCGAAGACGTGTTTAGGCAATTATCACGTTTTTTTTTTTTGCGGCACTTGCGCCACCCGATCTTTTTGCATCTCTGTGCGTCTCTGCATTGACTTTGTATGTTATCTACTCACGCAAATCGTTAAAATCGCGTTTGGTGTGTACACCCCACTAGTAATATGTGTTGCTAAGGACTTCATTTGGACAACTTTAAGGCAATATTCTCAATATTTAGATCTTTATGCACCCTCAGATTCCAGATTTTTTTAAATAGTTGTATCTCGGCCAAATATGTTCCTTTCCTAACAAACCATACATCAATAAAAAGTGTATTTATTTGTTTTTCCATTGATGTATAAATAAAATGACCCTTATGACTGGTTTTCTGGTCCAGGGTCATATATATATATATATATATATATATATATAGCCCCGCATGCATTTGAGCATCTCCATGTTTTTAAGTTGACCCATCTGATGATGTTACGTCAGTGTGATCCATGACGGTTCTCCTTGTGTGTGTCATCAGCCGGGTTTATGCTTCTCTTGGTATAGTTTAGACTTTTTGACTGTAAACGGCAAACGACAGGAAAGGGAGGATAAGTGTTTGAGAGATAACAGAAGGGAGGAAGAGGATGGAGGGGACGATACTGGACAGAGAAGAAAATTGGACCTCCATATTGGTGTTCCTTGGGCGAGCATTTTAACTCCTATTGCTCACACTTAATGGGGAAAATTGAGAAATTATATGTAGCTGGCCAGTTTTGTGTAAAATTTTCTTCGTAATCTCCCAAAAGATAATTCCACTGTAATCCAGTTACCGCCTGCATTACCCTCCTATTTTTTAACAGCAGTAATCAGCTCACACTAATACTGAAGGTGTCAGAAGCAACAGCGCTATCGGTGTTGTTTTGTCTCTGAAACTGTCCTGCTAAGCCTGTATCATCATCATCATCACTAAAGCTGTGTTCCTTCCTCTTCTGGAAATCCTTTCTATAATCTCTTCTGTTTTTATTACACACAAGGGTACAATCCCTTGTTCACACCCTCCGATATCGTTTCACGCTCTGACTTTTGCCCCGCGTTTGTCCGTGTGCCCGACCAATCAGCCATTAGCTGCGGTTCAGCCCTGCGCTCTGCCTCTGTTCCATCAGATGCCTGTTATTGTTGCTATGGCAACAGTCTCATCTTTTTTGTCTGTGCTGAAGTTTTCCCTCGTGCCACATCGCCGCCTCGTGAGCACTTGGGTTGGTTATTGGAAATAAACTTATTTGGCGAGCTTCTGGAGCACTGACGGGAACTAGTAAAACAAAGATTGGGGACCGATGGATGATTTTCTGAATTGCAGAGTGCCGTCTATCCTGTGATTTAGGGTAATCCTCTTTACGGTAACTAATCCAGTCCACAGGTTAGGCTGTATTAGCGTGTCTCATCCGTTGAGAGGGTTCAGTGCCCGTGCTGTACCAGGATCAGTAAGCCTTGATTGGGTCATGTTTTACCCTTATCAAGTAAAAAAAAAAAATATATATATATATATATATATATGCAATAAATGTAGACTGATAAGTATTGTTTTGACATTTTCATGACACTTAACAGCATTTCCTCCTTTAATTCTCATTACCGTAATGCATCCGGATGTTTTACTTATAAATTTGTAATTCTCATTATCCTCAGTGGTGATTCTCATTACTGTAATACAGTATCCTTTCCAGACACATTTAGTTTAATCTTTCTGTAATGATGTTGCTCCGTTCCATTAAAACATGTTGACGCAAAATATATAATTATTCTTTATTTATTTTTCACTTTTAGTGTACAATATTAACAAGACATGTTTTTCTTCATGAAATGTACTCATTCCTCGCACACGCAGGGCTGTAAAATGCCTTTATTTTAAAATGTAAGCCTTCGCTCCCGCTGCTACATCGAATATATTCTACATGATGTAATATCCATGAAATATATTTATGAAATATCCATGGCCTTGTGTGTTTTCACCGTGTGACGGTTAGGAAATAAGTGTAAGCACTTCCCTATTTTCAAAGCAAAAGTATAATATTTATTCATGGTTTTGCAGCTGTCACCTTATTACGTGTTGTGGTTATGCTGTTGTTTATCTTGGCGTGAACGCCTTGATGGCAAAATATATCCTTCGTATTCAATAAATAGCAGGTCGTCCATCAATCATTTTTGTCGCATCTTATCTAACCGATCTCCTTCCTTCCCCGTGTCACCCAGGTTTCCTCTTGTTCAAGGATTTCTGCCTGAATGAGATTGACGAGGCCGTGCCGCAGCTAAAGTTTTACGAGGAGGTAAAATCGATTTTCGCTTGCTTTACAAAGCTGCATTGTAGGTGTTCAAACTCGACTGCTGCGTCCATCTGTATTTGGGGCATCTCGTGGCTCCTGACTTACTTTGTATCATCTGCATGATGGTTATGACCCACAATAACAGTTGATTTGAGAGCTCACCCACACTTGTCTTCCTCTTTTATGCGTGTTTGACTAAAGATTGTGTGTCTAATCATCATTTTGTTTTGTCATCTTCAGATTAAAGAGTACGAGAAGTTGGACTCGGAAGATGAGAGGTTAACTCGCAGTCGACAAATTTACGACGTCTACATAATGAAGGAGCTTCTGTCGTGTTCACATGTAAGGGAAAATAAATCAATAAAAGAATGACTTGCAGTTATTTCAAGTGTGTGTGGTTCTATGACCATGCTGGCTGGAGGCAAAGGATTATGGGTATTCAATAAAGGTGCCATTCAATAGATTTCCTTAAGTCTCTAGTCTTCATCTTTAACTTTTTCGAAACAGGAAGTTTAAATGAACCAACACAAAGGCCTTTAAGACACTCAAGGCTTGTGTGATTGTCACAGCTCCATGTTTTCATAACAAGGAACCAAGCTGGGGAGGTTAATGTCAATGCCTAGCGTTTATTAAGGGGAAACTGTTGTTGTTGTTGTTGCTGCTTTACCATTTTGACCTCTCTTATCTGCAAGCGTAACTTAATCTCTCTTCCTTTCTCACATCCCTTTTCACAGAAGGCGGTTGATCATGTCCAAACTCACCTAGCAAAGAAACAAGTTCCTCCAAATCTCTTTCAGGTGAGCAAATAAAATCGAACCCCGGTTTTGTTGGATTTAGCAAAAAATTTGTTTGGAGATCCACAAGTTGATGATGCATTTCTGTGTTTTTTTTCAGCCATACATAGTTGAAATCTGCGACAGCCTTCGAGGGAAAATCTTTCAGAAATTCATAGAAAGGTAAAGGAAATGGCTCCCACACAATACTTTGTACATTATATTAGGGATGCACGATATATCGGCCGACATATCGTTATCGGCCGATAACTGCTTATTTTTAATATTATCGGTTATCGGTCTGATAGCAAAATTAGGCTGATTAAATGAAAGCCGATAAATGATGGATTATTTTGGTTTGTTGAACCACTTCACCTGCTCATTGCTGGCCATGTGGAGTTTTGATTGGTGCTTTTTGTGACATAGCACGAAGATAACACGTGTTGCGGGCTTAAGAAGAGTATGCAAGTCTAGCGCAAAGACAAGATGTCCGCGGTCTGGGAGTTTTTAATTGTGAAAATAATATGAATCTTTATCGGCCTACATATATCGGTTATCGGCCTCCAAATATAAAGAGTTATCGGCTATCGGCCAAAATTTCCATATCGGTTCATCCCTACATTATATGTCTGTTTTTAGGTTCTCTGGGTTTTTTAGCTGGTTTATAGGGCTGGGAAATTGAAGGGGATGCGATATTTTGTAAGTTGCTAGATTTTGCAATAAATGATATGCAACATGATGATAATGTGTAAAAATCAACTAATGTTAAAAATGTATGTTTCGCATTCTTTCTGATCGTTGATCTATTTTCACGTCAACGCACACTCATTTGTGTGCCAGCCTCTTTGCTAAAACATTGAATATACATAACCTTTGGAAGTTTGAATATCATCATTGTGAAAATTGAAATTAAAAAGAGAATACATAGAAATGTCTTATCTGTGACTGCATTATTTTTCTGTAATTCATGTGCCCTCACAATCTTACGAAACGTTAATCGAAACGATCACTCTTTACTTCCTGTCTCGAGGAACAGCACAAGGGGGGGCTATTGAAAACTTGTTTCTGTTCGGGAAAAGATTGCAGTAATTAGCAACATAGCCCAGCAATAAAGTCTCGCCCTACTTTTTTTCATTGCAGAAGTAATTTCATATATAGATATACTTAACGATAGCTACTTTTCATAGGTTGGTTAATTGGCAGAGAAATAATGTCAATAGTTAATAAGGCCATTTTATTTTACTAATTAGATGTGACAATCCTTTTTAAGAACACAACTTTGATTAAAAAAAAATTAAGATAAAAATATGAATCTGGAAATGTATTTGTAATGTAATAAAAATAAACATAAATAAATATTATAAAATATGCATTTCAATTTTACACACCTAGTAGTGATTGTTCGCTATAAATCCCAGCTTTACAGGGTTAATTGCTTTAGATGAGGGTTTACAATATCACATGTCACGTTTATAATATCTACACCTCAGATTTAAACGCTGGATTTTATGTTTATGTTTCAAATGACTTTTTATTTGTATAGCTTTTTTCATGGCCTCTGTTTTTGAACAGAGTACACATGCTGGCCTGTTTACGTTAATTTCCTCTCCTCACGTCGGGATGCGGTTGTATCTTTAAAACCAATTCCAGTCTGATTTATTATTTCAATCTGTATGTATTTACCAGAAAAACGCAAAATTTAAACTCAAGTAGCTACTGTATGTACAGCTTTAGCGTCTTTCTATTCGCCTGCTTTTTTGTATAGAGAGTCATTTTACAGTAGTTTATTTTTGATAGCAATAAAATAAATGACAATAAATTATATCTAACACATATCAACTATTACACTGAGCTAATGTTACCATGTAAAATAATATAAAGGTCTTTGATATCTTGCCTGGCTGCCAAACCTCTCTCCACACAGTTGTGATCCATGCTCGTCGTCTTGCCACGTCTTTAGCAAACCAAAACATTTTATTTTTACCAAGGTATTTGTTTCAAAGATCAGTTTAGCCACTAGCCAAACTGATCAATTAATGCAGACCGAAGTTCATTTCGGTTCAAGGGCGCTAATTGCATGTGTGTCCAATAAAAGCATCTATAGACGGTTTCATCGGACGCACGTGCGGTGACGCGATACGCATCTGGTCTGAACTTTACTTCCGGTTTCAGTTTGTTTAATGGTCGGACCAGTTGCTAAACTAAACTCTTGAACAAATACCTCGTCGAAAATAAAAAATGGTTTGGTTTCCTAGGTAATCTATGTGTTGTTTTTTGCTTGTTATATAAGTAAACTACATTTAACCTGATAAGGAACACTGTGCCGTACACGGTACACCCCCTCCCTTGCACGAGAGGCTGCATTACGTCATTGTAACTTTGAAACATTAAATCTTCAAAATATACGGTCATGCGGCACATCGTTGTAAAGCTTAGACTTTCGGGATTCCATTAAGCGCACACACAAAGCATAATATGATTTTTAGCAGTCATAAAACTGTAATCTAGTTGTTAGTTACCTGAACTGGGCGGCACCGATTTAGGATATTTACTTACCTTCAAAATCTTCCCTTTATCCGCTTCGGTGAAATTGTCCAAAACAAATTGTTCATAAATCCCCAAAAGTCCAAGGAAATGGAATATCCAAGCCTTTTAATCCAAAACGATTTGTTCATCTCACAATCTTGACGTTTCTGACCAAATTACGATATAAATACTGTATAGAATTAGTTCACTAACGGATATTCGTTCGAATCTCACTTTTCATTCACGATTTATAATGAATATATTCGGATGTCACGTTTATTGTGCAACGTCTGAGGAACAAATACGCCACCTTGTGGAATTTCAGCCGTTCCATAAGAGTCTACAGTACTTTGTTGTATTTATTTTTAGCAGAGTTTACCGGAAGTTACGTGTTGACCACGGACGCCGCTTGTTTATGTTGTAACTGCTGAAACTGTCAATATTTTTCAGGCCTGCTGGTCTGTTTTTAAACAGTCTTTTAAGTGTTTTTTTATCTTATTCTAGTGACAAGTTCACGCGTTTCTGTCAGTGGAAGAATGTAGAACTCAACATCCATGTGAGTATTTACCAGTTTATAAGATATTTTACACAATTTCTTTTTTTAACCAGACTGTAAATATAATAAGCAATGTTTTGATGATTGTTAAATGTGGTTTGCTCATCTGCATTGGTTAACCTTAACCAACTTATTTTATTCCTTACTCTCACCTGTAGTTGACAATGAACGATTTCAGCGTGCATCGGATCATCGGCCGGGGAGGTTTTGGAGAGGTTTATGGATGCAGGAAGGCTGACACAGGGAAAATGTAAGTTGCATTTTTAAAAAACAAGAACATTAGCAAAGTTTTGGGTTTGGATCGAAAGATCTGCTCACTGTGTTTGTCTTAGGTATGCCATGAAGTGTTTGGATAAGAAACGGATCAAAATGAAACAGGGCGAAACGTTGGCGCTTAATGAGAGGATCATGCTGTCGTTGGTTAGCACAGGGGTGAGTGACACTTTCTCAAGCTACTTGGGCGTTGCCGCACTTAAAACTCAATAAACACGAGATAGCATCACTGTAATTTCTCATTTTAAACCCTCATTGTCTTTATTTGTGTCTCTCTTTCTGTCTCACCCTCTCTCTGCAGGACTGCCCTTTCATAGTGTGTATGACGTATGCCTTCCACACCCCGGATAAACTGTGTTTCATCCTGGACTTGATGAACGGTGAGAACTAAAGGCTGTTCACACCAACAGGATTCACATTAATTTCAACCTTTAACATTATAGTTTACATAACACACAGTGTTTCTGCTAATCTCATGTTAATCTTTAGTACCTATAGAGTAGTATTGCATCCTTTATAAGAGTCTTTAGTTTGGTCAGATTAATAAAAGACAGATCAGCTGTACCGCTACATTCTCAGAAAAACCCAAACCCCTGGAAGCGTACCGCGGGCCGACCGAGTCACGAGTACGCAACACACAAAACATTATCTCACTTTCTCTGGACAACTTAAGATTCCTTACATGTTCATGTCTTTTAAATTATATGCACGATTGCCTAGAAAAACAGACATCTGATTCAGTTTTACTTACTGCCTGCGACTCATGACCTAGTTGGGACCTCCCCATTTCCACGAAATGCAGCTTTAAACAAACACACAGCTACCTCGGATAAACAAACTATAACCATTGTTTCCATAATGCTGGGTTCATTGGGAAGCTGAACTAGTTTAAATTTGCCTAGCTTAAGATGTTTTTATTTAGTAATGACTTATTAACACAGCAGTTTCCTCATGCTAAACAAATGCAAAGTGTCAAAAAAGCAGTTGGACGTGTTACAGAGTATTTCTATGCCAAATTCACTTCGCCAGGGTTCGTACAAGTTTCTGAAAGTTTTTTCGATTACGGGTCCAGCTGACGTTTCAGGGGTAAGCTATACGTATAACTTTTTTTTATGGGCACTTCATTCGATCAATCAGTGGGAGAGGACGCTAAGTTGTTTTGTTTTATATCAAACTCAATGATGACACGAAAGAAGTGTTTTTGGATGCAAGGAGAAGAAATCCAGCATTATGGAAACAATGGATATTGTTTGTTTATCCGCGGTAGCCGCAGAGTTTTGCGTGTGTGTTTGTTTAATGCTGGATTTCATTGAAAAGTCTCAACCAGTTCATGAGTTGCATGCAGTAAGAAAAACTTCTGTGTTAAGTTGGTAAGTGCATATTATATAAACGACACGAACATGTAATGAATCATAGGTTATCGCTCCTCCCGCAGCTCGTAACTCTTCCTTTCAAATTATTAGTACGTTATCGCAAAAAATCGGTAAAGCTGATCTGTCTTTTATAAATCTGATAAAACTAAAGACTCTTTGGATATATGAAGGATGTAATAATAGTCTACAGGTACTCCAGATTAACAGTAGATATGCAAAACGGCATGTGTTATGAACACTTTAATGTGCCCTCTTATGCTATGTACACACCAAACGCGTGGCATCGCGTTACTTGTTCTAGATTACTCGCAGGATTTAACTTCATGTCATGTGAATTTTTCACTCGAGTTGAATATTTTCAGACGCGTTTGAGGGGAATAATGTGTGTGTGTGTGTGTGTGTGTGTGTTCGCGGGAAACGCGCCGCCCAAATAGTGTCATTCGCATTGCCCCACGCGAGGACGCGTCTGATCGCGTCTTTGCATTTACTTTGTATGTAATCTACTCGCGCAAATCATTGAATTTGCGTCTGGTGTGAACCCACAGTTAATCTTACGAAACGTTAACTGAAACAATCTCTCTTTACTTCCTGGCGCGAGGGCTGGGCTATCGAAGACTTTTTTCTGCCCGGGAAAAGATTTAGCGATTAGCAACATGGCCCTACGATCCAATCAAGTCCCACCCTACATATTTTTTTCTCATCTCAGGGGAAAAAAGACGATTACTACAATGTTATTGCGACTTATTGCGGTGTGCATATTGCGCCCAGTTTTAGTGTATTGTGCGTCTTTGCTTGTTTGTTTTTTGACAGTCTTTAAACCTTGTTTTCTTTTTTAGTTATTGCAAAACTATTGCGATGTGCTTATTGCGGTATGCGCATCTTCGGTATTCGTCTGTTTTTTGTATAGATGGTTTTAGCAGCAACAAAAACGCATTTCTCTGGTGACGTCAATGTCGTGTCTACTCTTGGTTGGTATGCGTGCACTATTCCAGTTATAAAGTGACCTCCGCTGTACTTCCTGCACTGAAAATTGCCTTAAAATAAATAAAGCAAGATTGTTACGTACGAATCTGTCATTTTCCGAAACTTGTACGAATCTCAGCGAAGTGCATTCGGCACATAAATACTCATACTTCCAAATATGCATGAAAATAGACCCCCTTTAAAGATATTTTCACACAATATTTTTTACGCTATGTAGGATGATTTTATGTAGAAAACAATAAAGCTGGGTTTTCAAATTTTTTTTAAAACTTTCAATCTGTATTTGTCTATGACGTGTATGATAAAGCTAATGTGCGTTAAATGCTCTGTTTTAAAGTCTAGAGACTATTTTTGTTTGTATGAAATGAATGCGTATATTCTTAAAAACCATGAACACTATCTGATCTTACAGATATAAACCCCTTCCACTCCATGTTAGAAAAGGCTCTAATCTTTGGGCTTCCTCTATAACTTAATGCCAACCCGAACGAAAGGCGGAGCTTCCTTTTTTAAACGCACTCACACTTCCTGTATCTGCTCTGCACTTCTCTGAACGTCTTTCTGGATGTGGGAAACATCACCCACGCAGTTCTTCAGGAACCGTAGTCTTGCCTTAACAAAAGCGTTTATGCATTGATGTTTAATAATAGCGCAGAGCGATGAACGTTTCCCCAGAAATCTCAGGAGCGGTTATGAGCACCAAATGTTCTTCGGCTATGTGACGTTTCTCTTTCAGAATAGTTCATGAATGGAAAAATCCTTTAAGATCTTTAAAAGATATAGATATCAAAATACACTCCTTTGACAACCCAATCGATTGTCTCTTCTCTTTATAGGCGGAGATCTCCACTATCACCTCTCTCAGCACGGGGTGTTCAGCGAGAAGGACATGCGATTTTATGCAGCTGAGATCATCTTGGGCCTCGAGCACATGCACAATCGATTCGTCGTCTACAGAGATCTCAAGGTAAAGTCGTCACCGTCCACTATTCGTACGATCCGCTGCATTCTTCTCTTAAAAAGGATTGTTTGTTCTTTCTGTCACTGAAAAAACTACTCGCACCTCATCCAGCGGTCCTCTGTTGCCTTTAAAAAGGGAAAATAAAATGTTCTGCTCAAGTTTGTGTATTTTGTAACGTAAGCTTCTATCTGTTTTGCGTCGTCATCCCAGGTTATTTTTTATTAAGCTTGGCCGAGCCGTCCGTCTTGGCAGCACTGTTCATTGTCTTCCAACTGGAAAGTGCGTCATACGACAGAGCGAGTCGAGGTTAAGCCGCTGTCCCGAATGCAGGGCCCGTCGCGTAATATGTCGACCCTCGGCTTGGAAGCAGCATGTGGAGTGTAGTTATGCAATCAGTATAAATTATGCAGTTTTAAGTGAGATATTCAAGCTTCGCACTGCCAGATGGCTGAAGATGTGCAGGATCTTCCCTGGCATGCGAAATGTAAAGCCACACATGTTAGCAAACCTTTGCGTTGTTTTTCACAGTATCAGTGCTGTTTGTATAATAGAAAACCTGTCCTGAAATATCACATTTGCTTACTGTTACATCTGAGCAGTGTTACTGAGAACTGAAAGTCATGGGAAGATGCATCTCGAAATTTAATAGCTGTTTTTGTGCCGTTTTATCTCAGCATATTTACTAACCAAATAAGCGTCCGTTCTATGTAAATACGTTTTTTTTTTTAGACAGACTTCATAAGGGCATTAAGCGTTGCATTAAGTTGGCAAATACAGTATTGAATTGTATTTATTTTGCAACGTGGTACTGCCTGATTGATGGCAGCGCAAGCAAACACATTATCAGCATTATTGGACACGTAGCCAATGTTGCAATAACGCCGTTTGTTTCAGCAAATTTCTTTTTAATTGAAATGCCGATTGTAAGGTCTGTTCACTGTCAGGCTGTTAAAGATTTTTGGACGATGTCCTTATCCCAACATCTCTTTCTCTTCTCCCCAGCCTGCGAATATCCTGCTAGACGAACACGGACACGTTCGTATCTCTGACCTGGGCCTGGCCTGCGATTTCTCCAAGAAAAAACCTCACGCCAGTGTGTAAGTTCCTCTTCAGTGGGCCTCAATGCTTCATTTGTTTCATTGAAAGTCTCTTTCTATGAAAGGTGTGGCTTCTCTGTTCAGATTAGCATGATGTTCAGTTTTACAATGTTTGAATGTTTTGTTTTATTAAGCACACACCCAGCCATCTATTTCGTATTAGGACAGAAACATTGTCTACGTATTTATGTAAATGCAAATGTGAAAATGGATATCAAACTAGATAGAAGCGCTTGTGGCCATACCTGTGTAGAGTTTGTATAACGCCCATGTTGAATGTAACCGTCACAAATACACAACAAAGGTTTCGCTTTAATCTACATACTTGTTTTAAAAATTTAAAGTCCCCGCATAGTCAAGAATTTTATCACTTAAAACTTAAGCATCATAATAGCATATGTAAGAAAGTTTTTTTTCTGACAGTAATTTCTTCATGCTTTAAAACAACTTGAATGTGCCTCTACACCCTTGCCTAATTTAGTGTACGTGGATCTATAAATATGCAAATTAGTCCCTCCTCTACACAGTACCACA
Source organism: Misgurnus anguillicaudatus (assembly GCF_027580225.2). NCBI lineage: Eukaryota > Metazoa > Chordata > Actinopteri > Cypriniformes > Cobitidae > Misgurnus > Misgurnus anguillicaudatus. Next base: position 37,756,237 of record NC_073348.2, read on the forward strand.
TCTTGAACCGTAAATATGAATATGCAAATGAGCAACGCCTCTACTCTGCGCCACAGCTTTGATCATTGATATGAATATGCAAATTAGCCCCGCCTCTACTCAGCACCACAGCTAGGAGTGCAACGCGTCATACCCTGAAAACCACTCCGACCGGGGAGAAAACAACCCATTCGTCTCCATTGACTCTGTATTGTGAGAGGCCGCCTGCTTGACATTTCTGGCTTATAACAAAAACAGAATAATTTCTAAAAGCTGCTGTGTGACAGGGTGTACAGCTAACAAGCCAAAAAAAACAGAAATAAGTTTTTATAAGGTGTCGACCCCAAAAACCGATACAAAAGTGGATACAGGCAACTTTTCATAGTACTACTATTATTAGAACTACGCCCACTGGAGGGAAACATAATCAGCGATCCACTTTTGTGTCTTTAAACGCTCGTATTTTGGAGTCGACAGCTTATTAAAACGTATTTCTAGGTTGTTTTAGCTTGTTAGTTGTACACCTTGTCACACAGCAGCTTTAAGCCATTATTCTGTTTTTTTGGTATAAGCCAGGAATGACAAGGAGGGGGCCTTTCGCAATACAAAGTGAATGAAGACTGTTGGATTGTTTTCCCCCCTGGTGGGTGTGTTTTTCAAATTAGCATAACTGCACTCTGTCTTTATAAATATGAATATGCAAATTATTCCCCGCCTCTACACAGTACCACAACTTGGAACATAGATATGAATATTCAAATTAGTCCCCGCCTCTACCCTGTACCACAGCTTGGACCATAGATATGAATATGCAAACTAGTCCCCGCATCTACCTAGTACCACAGCTAGGACCATAGCTATGAATTTGCGAATTAGTCCCACCTCTACTCAGTACCACAACTTGGAACATAGATATGAATATTCAAATTAGTCCCCGCCTCTACCCTGTACCACAGCTTGGACCATAGATATGAATATGCAAACTAGTCCCCGCATCTACCTAGTACCACAGCTAGGACCATAGATATGAATTTGCGAATTAGTCCCACCTCTACTCAGTACCACAACTTGGACCATAGATATGAATATGCAAGTTAGTCTCCACCTCTTTTGCAACACTTTGGACCATAGATTGAATGTAAATAAATGCTACATTCTGCAGTTTCAAAGTCAGGTTTCACACAATGCATGCATGAACTGAGCATTTTTTTGCATTCACACCAGCCGCGGTAGGTCATCAAGCACGAGAGATTTTAATGTTAAGTCAATGTTGACGCGCATCTGGAGGTCTCGCAGCGTGAATGAGGGGTTAAGCTCCACCTCATTCGCGCGTCTAGAGCATTGCCGCGAGAAACACGCGAGTTGAAAATTTTGAACTTTGGCCGAAAAATGCCCTGCGTGTTAACCAATCAGGAGCTGGCTCTAGTAGAGATGTGATTACAGGAAGCGAGTGGAGGCGCAGAAGCCTATGGAAGACCCTCCCATTATGCGAATTTCCACGTGAATGTCTCAATGACTTGAATTTCATGCGCGAATGAAACAAGTAAACTCAAAATGTTCAAACGGCAAACTAGACGCGGTACACGCGAATTTGACGCCTCAAACGCGGCTGGTGTGAACCCACGGTAAGCGTTCTATGCGCAATCCAGTCATTTATATAGGCCGTTTCAGCAGTAACAACATAAACAAGCGGCTGCACGTAGCTTCCGGTAAACTCCGCTACGAATAAATTACAACAAATTTCTTTAAACGTAGTTTATTTATATAACAAGCAAAAAAACAACACATAGATTACCTAGGAAACCAAAACATTTGTTATTTTCGACGAGGCATTTGTTCAAGAGATCAGTTTAGCAACTAGTCAGAGCATTAAAAAAACGAAACCGGAAGTAAGGTTCGGATCCAGGCGTGTATCACGTGCTTCCAATGAAACCGTCTATAGATCAGTGGTTTATACACAATTTCTACTTTTTAAAAATAAACTAATTTAGAAAAATTGCTATATCTTTATTTATAATATAATACACATTTTTATTAAACAATAAATAAACAACCAACATTAAATAAATATGGCAAGCAGCTGTTTTGTTCTTTTCATTATCAACTAACACAATAAACACAACAAATGTGACAAACAGTAAGAAAGTAAACGTTACCGTTTAACAGTACAATCAATAAAGCCACACAGGTGTAAGGGTTTATGACGAATCTTTGCGACAGCTCCCTGATGCATGGTTAAAATCGCTCACTTATTTTCGTTCACCACTTCCACAAATAGTGGACTCAAATGTCATTTGCTATATAGGGAATAGTGAACGAGGAAGCGGTTTCAGATGCAGCTAATATATATGACTCAAACCATACATCTTTGTGACGTAGGAAACAAATGCAAATTCAAACCACATGAATGAGATTGTCTTGGGAAAACTAGAATTTTATGGAGAAAATATTCAGCAAGGGTGTTTGCACATTATTAAAAACAGCACATAGACATATAAACAATAATAACATCTTATTTTCACCTTAGGGCAGTGCTTCTCAAATAGTGGGGCGGGACCCCAAGGGGGGGCGCGCGAGACCCTGGGGAAAATACTTTTTCAGGAAGTGATTTTTTTTGCACTGTCACTTAAAGACATTACACCCCAAACATGCTGATAAGCCGCTTTTTATTATTATTTATTGATTATATTTAATAAAATTTTTCAGTATTAAATGGTCAAAAAATATACTGTAAATAAGGATTGATTTTTTTATTTCACGCAAATTGATGCATTTTAAGACTTTTCTGTTACAGACTAAAAAACAATGTTATAAAAGTTATTCTTTGTTGTTAGTTGATTGATATTTCTTTTTTTGTGTTTTCTTTAATGTTAATAAGGATACAATGTTTTGCAGATGTGTAATTTTATAGACAAATTATACTATTTACAGTCGCGCCGGAGAGTTGGGGGGGCGCGAAATGTTTACTTCTTCCTAGGGGGGGCGTGACAGAAAATAATTGAGAGGCACTGCCTTAGGGGGACTTGAAGCTAAAAAAAGTTCGTAAAAATAAGCAATATATTGCTATAAGTGAGTGTTGTGTTAAGTGTGCTGGCTGTTTTGACTGCTCATGTTAAGTGTTTGTGTGCAAGACCGAACGATATTTTGTGTTTAGTCCACGATCACTCCGCCCGGGGTTGTGTAGGCTTTGAATTTAATGTGAAGTAATTGCTGTGTTTCCAGTGGTACCCATGGCTACATGGCACCTGAGGTTCTGCAGAAAGGAACGGCGTACGACAGCAGCGCCGACTGGTTCTCCCTGGGCTGCATGCTGTTTAAACTCTTGCGAGGGTAAGGCTCATGAATTCTTTATCTCTCTCGCTCGCTCTCTTTGAGTCTTTCTCTCTGATTCTCTCACCTGTTTGATGTGGAGTGTAAAGTTTAAATGTCAGAGGTTCGGAGGTCACCCTGCAGACATCACAGAGCAGAAGAAAGGGGGCGAGAGTGGGAGTGGAGACCGCTGAAACCGTTGCTAGGTAGAGGGTGGGGGTACTAGAGAAAGATGTAATGGGGGGGTGGCCGGGGCACGTATTTCCATTGAAGGGCGTGTTTGTGTCGCACACTTCAAAGCAAAAGTAAACGGGTCAGAACAGGCCTAAAAAGGCTACAGAGCGTATGTTTGGAATGACATATGATTTGTAGTGTTTTACAGTATGTGTAGTGTGCACAGTATGCACTACAGTAGCACACTATTTAGTATCCTAAAATGCATTGCACACAAGTTGACCTTGCACTTAAGTTGTGATGAAATTTTTTTTTTTTATTTACTCACACCATCCTAGATGTATGACTTTATTTACATACAAATAATTTTTATATTAAAATGTTATGTTATCTTCTTCAGGGTTCCCACGGGTCCTTGAAATCTTTGAACGTTTGTGAATCTGGGGGGGATTCAAGGCCCTGGGAAGTTTTTGAAAATATAGATATAGGTCATTGAAAGTGCTTGAAGTTTTTTGGGAAAAGAATCCATATTATTGCCTTTGTGTAGTGTAGGATCATATCATAAGCACACGTGCTAAACTGTTCACTTTAAATGGTTATATCTTCTGTATGCGAATGTTGATTCATACCAAAATGCTTTTTTGCATAGATGTGGTTGACACATGAAAACGTCTCGGGTTACGTATGTGGGTGATTCTCATGAAAACTTGGTTTTAAAAATGTCAAGCATGAAAATGTAAAAATTGCTTAAATTAACTTTTTTTCCCACCAGACATTGAAAAACAAAGTCTGGAGTAAATGGGAACATTAATTTTAAAACTTTTACTTATCATTTAACACTTTTTGTAACATAATTAAAAAAATTAGTCCTAAAAAATCTCATTACCGCAACAGTCAGAAAACATCAACACTGACATATTTTCAAAATGACATGACAAACCTGAAAGAACATAATTTGGAGATTCTGCACATGCATTTAAAATCAAAGTATTATGCTTCTATTAATTAAATTAACATTTAATAAGCATCTGTTGCGGTAATGATAATCAAAATGTCGTGTAAGCATTCTGACAAGACAATATTTCAAATTAACTGTAAAAAAAATGATCTTACCTTGTAGCCATCTTGAAGTAACTGGTCCATGTGCTTGGTCACTCAAAATCAAACTTTATTAAAATTCTGTATGTGTGCTTAAACTGTTCTCAAAAAGTGTTGCGGAGGATGAGAACATCAGGCATGGACACATCATTTTCCAAATTTTTCTTCATTATTATTATACATGAATATTCAGTAAATATTTTTTTTGTCATCTAAAGTAGTCTAGCAAAACATCCAATTATTTTTTATTTTCTTAATATTTTTGTGTTAATTTGATTAAATTACAACATAACGCATGTTCAAACACAGCCGGACACATTGCGGTAATGAGAATTTCAGCAGAAAATGAGATAAAATTTACAATTATAAATTCTTATGTTGAGATCACACATTTTGCAAGGTAGAACACAGTATTGTGTTAATTCTGATGCTTTTTAATGTTACTATATTACACATTTTAAAGCTAAAATCATTAGTGCCGTGGTGTTTCAATGGTTTCGTGAGAATCACCCATGTAACTGTTGTTCCCTGAGAAGGGAACGAGACGCTGCGTCTCCCTTGCCATACTTTCTGCGTCCCTGTAACGCCGTCTTTGGCAATATTTCAGATAGCGATATACTTTCTGGCTCCCGCGTCACCCTGTCTTTGTCGTTAAGCCTCACCATTGGTTGAATTTAATATACACATTCAGACACACTTACCACTGGAGGCGTCCACAAAGTGTCATCACAGTGACGCAGCGTGAGTTCCCACAAAGGGAACTGTAACAATGTATCTTTAAAGATAACACAATGTAACCTTACTCTCACTTGAAATGTGTCCCCACATTTAGTCCTTGAATTTGACGGTATTGGACCTGGAAAGTCCTTGAAAGGTCCTTGAATTTGAAGTTAACTAAGGTGTGGGAATGGCAGCATTTTGGTAACGGCAAATTTTTTGGGAGCCTGAATCCACTATTTTTTTAAACCAGGTCCCAGAGTGGATAAATAAAAAAACAATGTTGATTTGTATATAGGCTAAAACCCCCGTGTCAAAGAGCTGAAATGTAACACACATCCTTGCTTTTAAACCCACCTTTTAAGATTTGTTTCTGACATTATTTCACACCTTACACACATCTTTGGATGACTTAAAAAATTTGTTCAGATAGGGAAAGCACTGGGTTCGTGTGGATGTGGCCTTAGATAAGAAAGGTTGTCACCAGCTGAGATTAAAAAGCTTTTGAGGTCCCATGGAAACCCCTCACGTGAGCCCTGTATAAGATTTTGTATCTCCCATTCACTTTACAGTAACATAAACTGTACTTTGTCTCTTGTTCTTGTAGGCACAGTCCATTCAGACAGCACAAGACCAAAGACAAACACGAGATCGACCGCATGACACTTACCATGGTAAGGAGCAGACTTATGTTTGGTGGTCTTACGGGAAAGCATCAATCATGTTTTTTCCTCAAAAAATTACATTATAAATGCATTTAGTTTGTGTAATCTATAAATAAGCAAAGAGGCGTGGCCGTTAACTTTAACCGTTCCTTGTGGCTCTTTTATGTTAAATGAAGCATATCACCGTGAAACAAGAGATTGATAAACAAGCCACAACTTTCCATAGAAGTGAAGAGGGAACGTTTCATTGTAACTCCACCTGTGCCTTCACACCCAATGTTTAAACAAGGGAATACTAATGGAGATGATTTTGCATTCGTGCTTTGCATTCACTGTTTTCTTAGCTTTACCGTAATTTAGCTCTCGACAAACTGCCGGGCTCTCCTGTAAAACGATCTGATGAAAGGAAATCCCTCTTTACTCATTTGGGATGTTTCATAATTTCCTTTGCAGTTTGAATTAGAGCTTTGTTTCGAAACATAGGGAATTGTATACATCAGCAACACTTTAGAGACACTCCCAATGAAATTCAAAGCAAAAACTGATAACCCATTGTGGTCAAAGTCCCATAATGCATTGTGACAAACTTAGATTAAAGGGCAAGTTCACCCAAAAATGAAGTTTTGTCATCATTTACTCTCATGTTGTTACAAACCTGTATACATTTCTTTGCTCTGATGAGAACACGAAGGAAGATATTTTGATAACCAAATCGCTCAGAGGCCCCATTGACTTCAACAGTAGGATAAAGAAATATTATGGAAGTCAATGGGGCCTTTGAATGGATATTCCTCATAATATCTTTATTGTTGTCATTGGAAGAACAAATAAATTTTTGGGTAAACTGCCCCTTTAAAAGATTTGTTGAAGTTGCAGTTTATTTCAATTATTAACCTATTTGGCTAATTTATAATATGATGTAACTGTTATCTATTACATGCTAGATTTGTTGGTGATGTGCAATAATGCTCATTTGAATATTAAAGCAACATGCCCACATTTTGGGAATTTAGCTTATTCCCTCAGAGTTAGATAAGTCCATACATACCTTTCTCATCTCCGTGCGTGCTGTAACTCTGTCTGACGCACCCACTGCTAGCTTAGCTTAGCACAAAGACTGGAAGTGAATGGCTTCAGCTAGCATACTGCTCCCAATAAGTGACAAAATAACGTGAACATTTTCCTATTTATGTGTTGGGATATTATAGCGTTTACAAATAACAACATATAAGACATAGCTATCTTTTAACAGTATACATACTGGGAACTATATTCTCAGAGGGCGAAGCACTGCTACACACAAATAGGAAAATGTTAGTGTTATTTTGTCACTTATTGGGAGCAGTATGCTAGCTGGAGCCATTCAATTCCAGTCTTTGTGCTAAGCTAAGCTAGCAGGGGCTGCGTCAGAGTTGGAGCACGCACAGAGATGAGAAAGGTATGTATGGACTTATCTAACTCTGGGGGATACGGTGAATAAACTAAATTTCACAAAATGTGGGCGTGTTCCTTTAAGTTGCTAGCTTAGCAAAATGCTAACATCAGGCTCCAATCAAATCAGTCCATTCTTTCAAACTATTGTGGTATTAGTCCAGCCTGCACGAGTAAACTCGGTGCAAATCACGTCACAGTTATTGGTTTAGACGAGTCATAAATATTGCTCAAAAACCAGTGACACACATTCGTAATCTGCAGCCACACAGCTAACACTAAAATCACTGTAATTTACGTCACGTTTTGACGTTTAACTAAATTTTTCAAACCAGAAGAACAAAATGGTCCCAAAAGGCGCAAAGATGATTAGTTTCTACTTTGTAATATAATTTATGACAGCTATTACTGTTTTAAGCAATGTGTAACACGTATATATCTGTTAATATCTCAAAAGATGTGACCTTTATAACTCCTTTAATTTCATTAAGAATTTCCAAAAATTTAGAAGGTTTCTTGTGAAACAAACTCTTTAAAACCACACAATCAGATTGTGTTAAGATTAGCCCACATTTAGTCCCTTTGCAGAAGTACATGCATCATGCATAGCTCAACTGGTACAGCGTTGTGCTTGCATTAATAAAAGTTTAAGGGTTCGATTTTCAGGGACATACTGATTAAATGTAAACCTAAAAATGCACACTGGAAAATGCATGCTTTTGATGCATTTTAAGACGTTCGCCTTTGTTGCCCTAGTAAATGTTAACCCAGAGGCAAATGCGCCGCTTACGTAGTTGGTATTGATAGTCCTCACACACATTTGTGTAATGTGAGGATATTAAAATAACCTTAAGCTGTAGTGCCTGTGGTTATATTAATGCTTTGTTGATCAAGTCAAGTTTGCTTGTCTTGCACATTTACATTTGACTGCTAATGAATGTTCACTGTAACCGAAGAGGATTGCTAATGAAAGGGAAGCAAACACAGTCGGGGAAAGTTAAATACAAGCCATACGACATGCTGTAATGTTTAATGTGACATCAATCAAACTCACAGGCTGTTTACTGATCCTCTTCTTTCTTTTTTTTACAGAATGTGGAGTTGCCCGATTCGTTCTCACCTGAACTCAAGTCTCTCCTGGAAGGACTTTTACAGCGAGATGTCGCCAAAAGATTGGGCTGTCTTGGACGGGGGTAAGTTAGGGCGCATGGGCCGTACGTCTTCAATATTGGGTATGTTATACTGCTCTTGGATAAGTCTGTTTATTTACGATTAATCGCATACAGAATAGTTTTTGCATAATATATGAGTGTGTTTTGGGTGTAATTATTATTTATATATATAAATTCACACACATTTATGTATGTATTTAAGAAACATTTACATATATATATTTATTTATTTATTTATTTATATATATATAAATATATATATATATATATTTATATATATATATATATATATATATATATATATATATATATATATATATATATATATATATATATATATATATATTTATATATATTTATATATTTATTTATTTATTTATTTATTTATATTTCCAAATGTTCTATATTATATGTAATGTATAGAAATAAAAAAAAAACATTAATATATAACAAAAAAAATTCTGAAATTGATCTGTTTGTAAAATGTATTGTGTTTATATATACATAATTACACAAACACACACACATATTAAGCAAAAGCTTATTTTGTATGCGATTAATCGTTGCTCACCACTTTTCAATCATTTAAAGTAGATATGAATTTTTCCACCAATAGCCGATTATTCAGACTGATATCTTCCTATATTAATAGTTTGGTGGTTATGAAATGCATTAACTAAATTTTTAAAATTGTAAAAAAAAAATATTGATACCGATTATTTGCCGATATATCGGTGAATATCTAATTTAAAGTGCTTTCTGCTTTTCCATGAGAGCAGTATTAGACACAAAAAACAGATAGGGATGTCAAATGATGGCCAAAGATTATTTGTAGTGCACCTTCTTTATGTAAAACTGCTTGAAGTGCGTGACACAATTTTAAGACTGTGACTTCTGTAAGTGTTTGATCATTTAAAAGTATAGAAAGGAAAAAAGCTTGCTGGGAATGGTGTAGCTGGTTTTGAATTGCTGCCACCTGCTGGTCAGAAGTGGTAATGGTCATCTGAATAAGATCTTTATTTTGCACGCTGCAGGGCATCAGAGGTGAAGGAGCATTTGTTTTTCAAAGGAATCGATTGGCAGCAAGTCTATCTTCAGAAGGTAAGGCCATTTACTTTGAAAGCTGTTTTGTTTAAATGTGTTGTTTGTTCTGGGGGGGGGACATTTTCACTTCTTTATAATGTACAGTCAGTCAAAAAAGGATTACGGCACACAATCTAAACAATGATAATCCAGAAACAGATGAGTGAATTGATCTAGATCTTAAATACTTTTTAGCTGTAGTTCTTTGAAAGGGATGAATTTAAAGATGCAGAGATGGTTTAAATGTACAGACTAGATATGACATTTTTCTGCCTATTATTCAGACTGATATTTTGGTGGCTTTATTAACTGGCATTAACTAAATTCTGAGATAAAATGTTATAAATGTTATTTTTATTCATTAATATAATAATTAATATTGAACATTAAACTTTTTACATTTTCGATACACAGAGCTCAAATTCATGGCATTTTCCGGTTCACTTTTGATTGACAGGATATATCGGCCATGACTATCGGAAGTTTTTAAACTTTTGGCCAATAGTGAAAAAAATTGACCGATACGATTATTGGCCGATATATCGTTGCATCTCTACCCTGCAAAAAAGGACTGTCTTAGTTAGTATTTTTATCTAGTTTTAAACACAAATATCTAAAAATTCTCAAGCCAAGATGCTTTTTAAAATGTAAGTGATTTTGTGCATATAACAAGCAAAAAAAATCTGCCAATGGGGTAAGCAAAATTTTCTTTTATTTTTCTTGAATTTAGTGTTTAAGAAAAATTTTCAAGATTTTATTGCTTACCCCATTGGCAGATTTTTTTGCTTGGTCATCAAGAAAAAACATCTTAATTTAAGAATTTTTAGATATTTTTACTGAAAACAAGACAAAAATACTAAGATTTTTTTTTCTTGAAAATCATTTTTTGCAGTGTAGTAGACAGAATGCAAAAAATGACTTTCTTACTTAGTATTTTTGTCTTGTTTCCAGTACAAATATCTAAAAGTTCTTAAAAAAAGATGAACTAAGAAAATAAGTCTAGGTTTTAGACCAAAAAAACAATATAAAATTTAAGTGCATTTGTGCTTAAAACAAGAAAATAAACATGTAAGGGGAACAAATATGGCCCCATCCATCCGTTTGGCCCAACGACGGTAACCAAACATCATGGCAGAAGATCATTGCGCGTTCAGTCTTTTCCGGCGTTTACCAATGACGTTTTAACGTTACGCAACTTAGGTAGCTTTATCTGACTCCAAGAAGATAAAGACATATTGTAATATGAATCGAATTGATGTGATTTTGGAATTTGGATAAATGTTTGATCATTCTATTTACTCATGTTTACATTGGACTCATTCATTCGATTACCAATGTCATATCAGTCCACACCGGCCGTTGTGTAGGTACTGAACACAAACTCGACCGTACTAGAGGTTGTAGCTAAAGCAATTTAACAAAGTCAATTTCTTGTTAAAAGGTCCCCATATAGCTCTCAAAAATCGCCAATTAAATATAAGACATAAGACCATAATCAGAGGTTCGATCTAGCTCCTTCTAGACGCCTATAGTCAAATCATAGAACTATATAACAACATGATTATGAAGAAGTAATTAGAATTACCAAGTGCGATTACAAAACAACTGAGTTAAGGTTAAATAATTAATCTGACCATACAATAACTAGAGGTTATGGCTAAAGCAATTTAACGATACCGTTTCATGTTTACGAGCTCTCATTAAATAGTATCCATATAGCCCCCACAGTCGCTTACAACACTTAAAAGAACTATCACTCCGATAGTCCATGCGACTGCCCACCAACATAGTTAAGAGGCAGAATCTAATTAACATGAATTAACCCCGATCAAAGATTTGTGGTAACAAAGGATATCGTAGTACTTTATAGTAATTTAGAAGAGTCAATAATACAGAGCAAATTAGAATGAATGCAAATGTAACAATTTATTAACCAGGTAAGGAAAACATAATTCAGAAGCCAATTTACATTCCAATTCAAATACAAAACAAACGAAAAACCATTGCATACCTGGTGAGGAGATGAAGATCTGGTTACAGATTCCTCAAAATAAAATAAAAATACATGATGCTATATCAAAGATACAGCATCATGGGGGTGCATTTCTAGATATTGAAAGTCCCCTCTAAATCTTCTACACATCTCCTTAAATAACCAGAGAACAAAGCATATAGGAATTTGGTACTGATTGGTTGTTGTAAAATCAGGGGTGTAGCCTAATATACATGCAGTGGGTGATTGGTCAACATGTCTAAGTTAGGAGTTGTCTCCCAACATTAGGTAAAGTTTACTTATTTATTGTCACAGATTAACCTTGAATCCTGTTGTCATATTAATAAACCCAAATGTACCACTTGCATTAAAACACTTCATATAACACCAAACAAAACCAGTTTCACATTCTTTGTACATGTAGAATGTATTGCTTTTATAAAACATGAGGAGAGGGGGACAAGAAAGTGTGGTCGGGTGTGACTCTGTCCCACACCATGGGGTAACTGTCTTGGGGGGTAGATGTGAATTCTTTGTGGAGGGTTTCAGATGATAATTTAACAAGGAATTAGGAAGCGGTTTCCTGTGGATTCAGCCATTTGTTGCTGGCTTCAGGAAATACCTTTTGTCAGGGTTTGGCACCACCATTCAGCTCTTACAAACACAAAAAATCTTCCAAGGGGTAAGAAAAAAATCTTAAAATAAGTTTACTTTTTTCTTAAACACTTAATTCAAGTATAATTCAAACTAATTTTCTTACCCATTAGCAGTTTTTTTTTTTGGCATGTTTTGAGCACAAATGCACTTAAATTGTATAAACTTATTTTCTTAGGTCATTTTACTCATCAAGAAAATCAAATTGATTTAAGAATTTTTTAAATATTTGTCCTGGAAACAAGACAAAAATACTAAGTAATAAAGTAATTTATGGCAGTGCAGTTAGCAAAATAAATCTTCTCCAAGATGTTGCATCTCCAAGCATCACTTAACTACTACCTTTTATCAAATTTGTTGCCTTCGACTATAAATTTCAAGGCTTGCATTCTAACCTAAGTCATGTGCCATACAGACAACCCACCAAAACATGTTTTTGAGTAATATTGATTCTCTGTTGGATTATAGTATGCCCCACCCCTCATTCCTCCGAGAGGAGAGGTCAACGCTGCAGACGCCTTTGACATCGGCTCCTTCGACGAGGAGGACACCAAGGGAATTAAGGTAATAACCAGTAACAAGTTAGTGAAGAATAAACCGTTTAGACTTGTCGTGAATTCGGAAAAAGTCAGATTTGAACTGGTGATGTGTCAAATGTTGATGAAGTGGATCTTCTGGGGCAATTCAATGCAAATGTCAACCTTATTATAAAAAGTAAAAAATACCCAAAGTTTGAACCATTCTGAAATCTTAGATGTCAATATCTGGTGGTTTAATTACCCATGCAAAGGCATTTTTATCATTTCCATAAATTGTAAATTTCAGAATTTTCACATGCATAACATAGAAATGTCACATCCAAAACGTTGGCTTTTTCTCCTTATAAATGCACATACAAAAAATAAATATGAAATTTTCTTTGAAGAGCAATATTTTCTTCATTTGTTAGGTATTATTGGATCTGGTGTCTTTCAATTCACAGAAAACATGTGTATATAGACTGACATTTTTCTGATATCTGGACTTTATCATCAGGGATGTAGGAAAATATAAATTGATGCTTCAATATATTGGTAATAAATGCATTCTCGTTCTGTCTCTCAGCTGCTAGATAGCGATCAGGAGCTTTATAAAAACTTTCCTCTGGTGATCTCCGAGCGCTGGCAGCAGGAGGTGGCCGAAACGGTGTACGATGCCGTCAACAGCGACACGGATAAGAACGAAGCACGCAAACGGGCCAAAAACAAGCAGCAGGGACACGAGGAGGGTGAGGCGCTGACTACAATTTTTGGCTTGCAATACACCACAGAAATATTTTTGTTTGAATTATTGCTTTATTTATTTTGTAATATAAAAGATTTAGGGGCGGTTTTCCAGACAGGGCTTATCCTAGTCCCAGACTAAAATGCAAGTCTGAGCTGCCTTTATTTAAAAACACATCTGATATACCTTAACTAGGGCTGTCAAAAGATTAATCACGATTAATCGCATACAATATAAAAGTTTGTTTTGCATAATATATGTGTGTGCATTTTGTGTAATTATTTTGTATATATAAATACACACACATTATGTGTTTAAGAAACTTTTTTAGTTTATAGTTTATTTATTTAGATTTTAATATATTTATTTAGATTTTAATATATTTTATTTTATATATAAATTAAAAAATATATACATAAATAACATGTTTTTTAAATTTCGTAAATGTTTAAGTGTGTTTATATATACATAATAATTCCACAAAATAAACACGCAAATATATTATGCAAACACAAACTTTTATTTTGTATGCGATTAATCGCAATTAATCTCTGTGCAAACCAAATTAAACCTTTTTATTTTATATATACATTTAAAAATATATACATAATTTTTTTTTATTTCTTAAATGTATTTGTGTGTTTATATATGCATAATAATTCCACAGAATAAACACGCAAATATATTATGCAAACACAAACTTTTATTTTGTATGCGATTAATCGCGATTAATCTTTTGACAGCCCTAATCTTAACATATATCAGTGCCATTGTTTTGTCTCAAGATGCACAGTATTGTTTTTTGTAAGGAATGTTTGTAAACTACTTTAATTTCCTAATATAACTAAGGCTTAGTCCTGGATTAATCTAAACCCTGTCCGGGAAACCGCCCTGTTATATTTAATTTGGTTTGCACGGTTAAAACAGGACAACTGGTCTTTATAATTGCAAAATACTGTTTGCAAATTTCCTGTTTGCTTTTATTTGACCTATTTGCAGATTTCAACAGACTCACATTTTGTCACAGAACAAAGCATTTGAGACACATCTTGTATTTCGAGTTTCCCAGGGGTCAAGCTGAAATATTGAGAAATATTTTTCATGAATCTGGTCGAGGCGACACGCTGTCTGCAGCGCTCGATCACTTAGAGGTTTAAGCTGCTCTAAAAGATAATGTTTTTCCGGGGAAACTCCCGTTTGCATTTAATCATTAGCAGTCAATGCAACAGACAAGCAGTAATTTCACGCAGCGGTGCGTAAAGTAGAAAATGGCTTCTGTTACGGCAGTGCTACATTCTCCTCCGTGAATTAAAGACCCGGAGTGACGTCGACTTCCACAGTTTCCGCGTCACTTCCGTAAATGACCTCGCACGGAGTGCCGGTACCGCATGCTTCCCTCAAGGGGACGGCACATAGCACCCATCACATGACCGCTTGTGTGGAGGTCAGAAATAGATCTTTGTTATTGGTGAAGGCTAAACAGATTATATGCATCTCAAATCCCGACATGCATGGGAGTTGTGACTGGGCTGGAATTTTTGTTGGTTCTCATAGTTAAACCCAAAATGTGAACTCTGTCATCATTTGCTCACCATCGTGTCATTCCAAACCCCCGACAGGGATTGTTTTAAAGATGTTAGACAGAATGAAAGTGAAACGAGACGGAGGCAACAAAGCACCGTCGTTGTTGCACTTCTGCAAACGGTGCGTCACGTAGATGTTTGTAAAAGATTGTGCTTATAATTCATTAAATTATAATTTTTGGAGCACAATTGGACTTTTATTGTATAAAACAGAGCAAACATTTTTTAGAGCAATTCCTTTTGAGAATATAAATCATGTGCATGTTTGAAATGACAAGAAAGTAAGCAAGGATGACATTTGTTTTTGGATGAACCGTTCCTGTTAAATGCTCTAATAATAGTCAGTTTCGGTGTACAGGGGTAAGCGGGGCACAAACTAACCCCGGGTTAGACCTTTAACATAGTTACACATGAAAAACACAAGCAAATCTGTGCTTTTAGGTTTTTTCTCTCACTGTCCGAAGACAATCTCCTGCAAATTTATGAAAGATTGTGATGTGTTTTCATTAGGGCTGTCAAATGAATAAAATATTTAATCTAGATTAATTGCATGATTGTCATGAGTGATTAATCACACATTTTTATCTGTTTTATTTTTACTTTAATTTTGCACTTTTCAAGTTTTTAATAGTATAATCAACATGGGCGTAGACAAATATGGATGCTTAATGCAAATGTATGTTTATTATTAGTAAAAGTAAAGTAGGAGTCAGCAAATTTTGAGAAAACTCCATTTGTCCATTAAAGTCTATTAAAATGAGAAAAATCCTGCAATGTTTTCCTCAAAAAACATAATTTCTTCTCGACTGAACAAAGAAAGACATCAACATTTTGAATGACATGGTGGTGAGTAAATTATCTGGATTTTTCTTTTGAGAAAATGGACTAATCCTTTAAGATTGTTTAAGATTCAAAAACAAAATCACCGCATCCATACCTTAATATCCCTGGTTAAATGAATAGATTTCGCACACACGCACAGTTAAAAACAATATTAGTATATGTTAAACTTTTTTCTTTTATTGTTTAATTGTTGAAGATCGTTTTCCAGTCGCTCGTAATAACTCTTTAAACATCAATAAAGTCCTGAACTTTATCTCTCTTCATAACTTTTTCAACATCAAGCAAGTCCTTGAATTTATTTTCTAATTCCTGCATGTTGTAAAACCGAAACAAAAATCTCAGATTCGCAAGTGGATGGATACGCATCATTTGTATTAGTTACGCATCTCAGAAAACGTACAAATAAAGTAATTTTAGATATTTGATGACTATTTATTGTATAAGGGGTAGTTCACATTTCGCGTCTAAAACCATGCGGAAAACATGACCGTCGGTTGTTTCTTGACACATGACCTGCTGTGCGCTTGCGGCATTCTGAAAAGTTGAGATGTTTTTAACTCGATGTGGTGCAGTCGCTTCTATTATGAATGCGCATACCGCGCACCTACATTTGAAATAACAAACTTGAGCACGCAAATCTCATCAGTAAAGCCGGTTTGGTGATTAGTAATAAATCGCCATCACCTGCTTTCAGATGGAACGGCATTTACTACACAGAGCCGTATTTCACAGAGAAACTAGGCAAAATCGCATACATTATCGGAGGTGATTTCCCACGATTATGAACATGATTTGCTAAATTCGGCTCTGTGTAGTAAATGGCACTCCATCTGAAAGCCGGTGATGGTGATTTGCTAGTAATCACCAAACCGGCTTTACTGATGAGACACGCATGAGAATCACATTGCCCAGCTCTACATTGCATTAATCGAACGTTAATCAAATCTGTGTCGTTAAAAATCTTTTTCGTTGACGGGTCAATTTTGACAGCCCTAGTTTTTATTATAAAAGATGCAAATTTCTTCATTTCTGTAATATTTATTTTCCGTCACCTCTGTAATGATATTAACCGAATGCTCTCAAGTATTATGCGGTTATCAAATACTTTCACCTTAAATCCTTTTAATCCCGGCCTTAGGTAAAAAAAAATCCATTATTGGTTTTTTGGATTCAATTGTATTTTTACTTGTGAATACACTGCTTGGTCATTTTTCATTATTGAAATGTGTTAAGTTTTCTGTAATGTCATGCTGTGTGTCTTTGTAGACTATGCGCTGGGGAAGGACTGCATCATGCACGGTTACATGCTGAAGCTTGGGAATCCCTTCCTGACACAATGGCAGCGGAGGTATTTTTACCTGTTCCCCAACCGCGTCGAGTGGAGAGGAGAAGGAGAATCCAGGGTATGTGTCTATTGCCCCATTTACACCTGGTATTGAGATGCATTTCGATCAATGGGATCACAAGTGGACGAGAGAGATGCGTGTCCGTTCACACCTGGTGTTTTAATCTTCTCTTTTGTCTGCTTCTGTCGGTCTATGGGCGAGTCGGTAAAACACAAGCAGGAGAAATTATGGGGTTCAAGTTGATGTGCACTAATATTATGTCAGAGTCCATTTTAGCAATGATAGCATTAAGACCAGTGTTGGGTGTAACTAGTTACTAAGTAATTAGTTACTGTAATTTAATTACTTTTCCCTTGAAAAAGTAAAGTAATGGATTACTCTTATGTAATCTAATAACAGTTACTTCCGATGTAACTAAATACTGTGTATGGACTGTAAAACTAGTATGTATACAATAATACAATAGTGGATTTAACATGGTTTTAGTTTACATTTCTCACTATAAACTGGTTGATTATTAGCATTAATATTACTGAGATGTTGGCTGTTTATTAATGCTTAAATAGCCCATATTAATGCCTGATTCTGCTAAACCTTATTCTACATCCTTCACCCTCCCCATTTCTATCAATACTTAAAGTATTAATACTAAAACTCTTTAGTATATTAATAAGCAGTAGTTAGAGTATATTTAGGCAAAATTAGTTAATAGTTAGTTAATAACCCTAATTGGACCCTAAAGTGGGACCAGAATATTTGATGTACTTTTATATATTATGTCTTCGGGCCATTTCAAGCCTATCCTTGTATCATGTACTAAATAGGATTTAGAAAAAAAATAGTAATACGTAATTAAAATACTTTTTGGAGAGAGTAATTTGTAAAGTAATCTAATTACATGATTAAAGATGTAAAACGTAACGTTTGTACACGTAACGTTTGTACACGTATTTCGTTTTAAAACAAGTTATTTTAAGCCATTGAAACACAGACAACAGATCTGTATGCGTGTGTTCTTTCTATGTGTCAAGTCGCGCAACCGCTGCTCTTTCTGTCTGTGAGGAGCGTGCAAGTCGCGTGACCGACCGCTGCTCATTAAGCTTGTGAGCATTTTTCCGCTTTATGGGCCTTAAATACACATATGCGTCAAAATTCCCGTCTTTGCAAGCATCCTCATAAACACGCCCAGTTAGGTCTTAAGAGAAAGTAAACAGCTAAAAGAGAAAGCGCATGTGTAACAGTGTATTGGATCCGGACTTTGGTCTTAAAGGGGAAGTTACCTAATTTTGCTCCTGTCTGTCACTCGTGTTAATCAAACAGCATTGAGAGAAAATCTCTCACTGCTCCTGATTAAATCACTTTTCTACCTTAAAGGAATAGTCTACTCATTTTCAACATTAAAATATGTTATTACCCCAACTAAGATTTGTTGATACATCCCTCCATCATCTGCGCGCGTGCACGCAAGCGCCGGAGCGCGCTGCGACGCTTCGATAGCATTTAGCTTAGCCCCATTCATTCAATGGTACCATTTAGAGATAAAGTTAGAAGTGACCAAACACATCAACGTTTTTCCTATTTAAGACGAGTAGTTATACGAGCAAGTTTGGTGGTACAAAACAAAACGCAGCGCCTCTCCAAGCGGACCCAAAAGAGGAACTACACTCTATGGCGCAATAGCACCCTTGGGAGCACTTCGACCCGGCGCAGTAACACCCTCCCTCTCCCATTATGAGAGTGAGAAGGGGAGCGGACTTTTCAGGCGAGTCGAAGTACTCCCAAAAGCGCCACCACGCCACAAAACGCAGCTCCTCTTTTAAATCCGCCTAGAAAAGCGCTACGTATATTTTGTACCACCAAACTTTCTCGTATAACTACTCGTCTTAAATAGGAAAAACGCTGATGTGTTTGGTCACTTCTAACTTTATCTCTAAATGGTAGCATTGAATGAATGGGGCTAAGCCAAATGCTATCGAAGCGTCGCAGCGCGCCCCAGCGCCCACGCGCACGCACACAGATGATAGAGGAATGTATCAACAATTCTTAGTTAAGGTAATAACATATTTTAATATTGAAAATGAGTAGACTATTCCTTTAAATAAAAATATATATAGGCCTATGCATGCATGCATAATTATTTATTATCATATCATTGAGTGTTTATCTTCAGAGAGCTTGAGTTTTGTTTGTTTTTAATCTTCTTTCTATGCTTGTAGATGTTTTTGTAAGAATTATGAAAATTTCTATGGTATTAAAGATTTAAACCTTATTAAAACATAAAAAACTCTACCGTGATACATATCGTTATCGAGATATAAAATGAATCCTATCGTGATAGAAGATTTTGGTCATATCGCCCACCCCTATGTCGAACACTGGGTTTGCCCTAGAAGTCAGGAGCAATGGGAAAACCGTGCTCGGTACATCACACATTAGATCAAAAGCAATCCGGTCTAATGCATTTTCAGCTCAAAACGTTTTACACCCCATTTACACCTGTATTTAGCGTTGTCCACTTGTGGTCCGATCGACCAGGATACATCTTAATACCAGGTGTAAACAGCCTCTCTGTGTGTGATGTCTGTTCGTATAAAGTGTTAAAGGGATTTTTTGAGTGAGTATTTCCTGTCTGTCCTTACACTGAAGGAGCATTGGATAAAAACTTTTAAAAAATGTAAATTCAAGGTAAGTACGGTCTGTTTTAGATAATCCTCCTCTCCTTCACCTAGAGTAACCCGAAAAAATTGCATAACTTGAGATGAGGAATCACATTAGCTATATTAGCATACGTCATAGGTAGTCCTCGACCTCGTTCCACAATTCCCATCGTGACGTAGCTTCGCCTACTGCCTGGATGTTTAAGTGATGCAACGAACCATTTAGATTCCCACCTTTTATTTTTTCCACCTCTAAACCGGATCCCGGTCTTTCCCTCTGGAGGAAGTGATTGCGCGCTGATCTCTGTTATGCAGAAGTAGGTCACTGCAGGTTCCCTGGGACCAGATAATTTCTGGCTTGATCTGTAACTAAGATTAAGACTTGGAGATTTCATCGGCTTTCTTGGATTTTAACTCCTCAATGATTCATGTAATCCGATTGGTAAATGTGCTACTGTCTGGCATCGTGTGATGGTGAAGCAAATCCATTTGGACTTTATACTTGACTAAAATGCTGCGGTTCTTGTTTCTTACTCAAATTATTGTCAGTGAAGCTAATCTCCCATTGTTTTCTGTAGACATGCATGATATATTTATTATTGTATCAATATTAAGACAATACAGGCTGTTGCAGTTGTTGTGTCTGTCTGGTTAGGCTAGTTTTGAAAAAATATAAGAGTATACTTTATAAATAAAAAATGCAAAAGTGTTAGGTGTGTGACAGTCCCATACGGGAACCAGTGAGCAAGCCCCAAACAAGTCAAGACACGTCAGAGCTCCTTGTTAAATGCATGATGTTGCACAACACAAATCAGAGTTTCGTTGTTTACAGTTTTCAGGTTAATATTTGTGACCCTGTCTATGAAATCCAGTAAAATTTAATCCAGGCTAAAGTTGTTTTTGAGATTAGGAGCCTCAAAGTTTAATTTCACTCATTGATTTCATTTCAATTTTAATGATTCTACTCAGTCAATATTAAAGATGTCAAAGTTATATTTTCACACAATGTTCTTTACATTATGTAGGATGATTTTATGCAGAAAACAATCAATCACAAAAAATGACTTTAGTTGGGTTTTCGCAGACTGGGTCACATTAAAGTTTAAGGAATAGTTCACTTTAAAACTAACATTTCATGATAATTTACTCAGCCCCATGTCATCCAAAATGTTTATATCTTTCTTTATGCTGAGTTTACACCAACCGCGTTTCAGGCGTCAAAATCGCGTCTACTGCGCGTGGTTTGCCGCTTGAACAATTTGGATGCATTCGCGCGTGTAGAGCGGAGTAGACGCGCAAAAAAAACCAAGCATTTGACGCGCGTCAGAGGCAAACTCCGCTTCTTGTGGGAGGGGCAAGTGCTATGCGGTTGTCTGTTTGCAAGATGAATGATTTTGATTGTGCAATTATCAAGAGAGTTACCAGTTTGTATATAAACGTCACGTGATTCAAAAGTGAAATGTGTATAACAACGTACCAGGTTGCCCAAAGTCCTCACTGACACTCTTCCAAGCGAGGTCCTTTTTATTCCTGTCTCCTCTATAGAAATAAAAACTTGTGTAGTGGTGCACGATATATCGGCCGCCGATATAATATCGGCCGATATGGTCATTTTTTTACACATCGGCATCGGTCCGATGTCAAAATAGGGCCGATGTGAACAGGCCGATAATCATTCCTGTGTATTTGACGTGTGTGTGTGTAGGAGACGTGAGTGTGGGGGCGAGTACGTTTGTTTTTGCACAAGGGCATAAGTTACACATGTGCTGAAGCAGGTTCTGTCGTTTGCCTGGTCGTTCTTCAAAGTGTCTGAAGAAGATCCTCGCTATGCTGTGTGACAGGGGTGTCCAATACGTCGATCGCGATCGCAAAGGCAATGCCGGTAGATTGCACATAAATTAACTGTGTATCCTTATGCTGCTCAATGCCTCCAAGAGTAATTGTGACACACGTAACTTAAGTCTTGAGTTGCTGTGCCTTTCTTCTCAAATGTGTTTTTATAAATTTTATGCCTGCCCGCCAGAGCATGTGAGCGGTGCGGTAATATTTCCATCAGAGCGCATTTCCGAAATTTCCGCTCTGCTCGCTCAATACCCTCAGCACCGCTCGCTCATCCCAGAATGCCCTTTGGTAATTTGCTAGTTCGAGAATAGCTACTTTAATCTAACTGATCAACACAAATACAAAGCGCCATAATATAGGCTAACTGATTGCTTACCAGCATTAAAACCATTTAAAATAAGAATCTTTATAGTTCTCCGCTCCGTGGATGAGAAAGCTTCAGCCAAAAACGCCTTTAATATTAACTGACTGAACACTGGACTCTTCCCTGGACATTTAGATATTATTTTTTTCATCAACAGCATGCGTGGAACATTATAAACATTGATGAGAATCTGCCGACTCGACTGATTCAGCACGTCCTCTATTTTACAGAGAGTTCGTTTAATTAACGGCTTTTCATTCGGTCCGTGTGAGCTAAACATTTTTGTGCTATAATTTGCTCTCGCGGCTATATTTCAAAATATTTTTGACCAAGTAACACTCGGGATAAAATCTGTAAGTTGTTTTAGATAGCATTTAAGCTTCTGAAATGATGACAAATCAGTCTGACTAAAATGATATATCCAGATGAATTTAGCCAAAATAATGATTTATTCGTTTTCATACTATATAGATACACGTTAATTTATCTACCAATATACTATTGAAAATGCCATAAATAAATACTCATGGCCTTCTGTATTGCATTCGTTTTGTACATTTACAGGTTCATAAATACTGTCTAATTTTAATTTCTTTAAGACACAGCTGTGTTCTGTATTTACTGATGCACTGTAAATTTGCACTTTAAAAACCTTCTTGTTAAGAAATTGTTCTTCAATTTATTTTAGTTTTTTCAAATAATATATTTATATAACAGAATAGTTTGTTAATCTTTCTCATAAGGGGAACGAATTATTATAATATTTCGTAATTACTTATTACATTTATTATTACTTAAAATTAGTAAAACATGTGAATGTCGTGGAAACAATTTGTTAATTTTAATCAGTGCTTTAAGTGGCCCAAAAGAGGTGCCGGTACTCTATTTTTTTTTTGTTTTTTTTTTGAACCCCTATATTGAAGGGGTTTTATATTTAGCAGTCAACAGACGACCTTGTAAAAAAGAATTAATCCTTTTATAAATTTGTGGATTTGCTTGAGCTAGAAATAGCTACTGAACATAAATAAAATGTGCAAAAGGATTTTGAAAAAATACCATTAGAAAGAGCTACTGTAGAAAGAGTTTTTGAACATAAATAAAATGTGCAAAAGGTAGAGTAACATTTTCAGCATGGTAAATGCTAAAACTAGTGGTTCAGATAGAAAAAGCTTGAAAAAAACTTTAAAATGACACCAAGACCATGTCTATGGGGTCAAGAATAACAAAATACTGGCCATTTGAAACTCTAAAGTCATTTATTTTGTCCCATTGTTTTCCATTTTGCGGGTGGTAAAACTACTGTGCACGTCGTTCAAATTCATTGAAATTTCGTTTACTTTTAGTTTAGCACTTAAACTAAATGTATATTACAATTTCTAGAATGTTTTCTGCACATCGCCTGAGGAAATCCGAAATTGCGTCGAGGGGAACCAAACTGACAGCCGCGACAGCGGAGATTATCACGTACCTACAAGGCTTGCGTCTGACCTGCAGCTATCATTCTGGCTTGGTGGGATGTCAACGAGTCCTCTGATTCTGACCTTGTTCTTTTACTACTCAGAGTCTAAAACAAGGAGGGCATATTACGTGTTCATTGTATTTTCATTTTAACCGAGCAGCTATGGTTGCGCGTTTCATACACAAACACATACCTCTCCAGAGCACGTTGACACTGACTGAAGGACGCATGCGCTTTTAACTTGTAAACGCAAGGGTGTATGGGTAATGTAGTCTCTGCTCTCGGTGGAACGAATTAGGAAGCGTACATCAAAGGGCGCTCTAAAAAGCGGCAGCGCAGCCAAATGATTAAATTAAACCTCTGATTTTTAAACAGATGAGCGTTCCGGTACGCTAAAAGCACGTTCTGGGCGCACGTAGAGGTGGTGGTACGCTCAAGAGCTATTTTTAGAAGTGGCGGTACTGAGTACCGGGGCGTTCCGGCCCACTTAAAGCACTGATTTTAATTATATCCGGAGCTCCGTATCAGTTAAACTATAATAGCCAACACACAACTGTACATAACTGCGATTTATCAGCTAATACTTTAATTAAATGCAATTATCCAAGAAAACAATTTGGCTTACTTAAAAAAATTATATCGGAGCGAGATCTGAGCGGGAATTGGTTTATTTGCGAGCGTGAGCGGAAAGTTAACGGAGCGCTTGCTTGGGCGGCGAGTGACTGAGTGGAGCGCTTGAACAGTAGAGCGGAATATTTAGCGGAGCGTCACACCGCTCTGCTTCACTCACATGCTCTGATGGTGGACAGCCCTAAATCCAATGTAGAGATATATGCAGTATAGTCCACGCATTTAAAGTGTTTTTAGCATGTAGAACTTGTCGGCTAAAAGTCTGGACACCACTGTCTTAGAGTAATTGTGAAACACAAAGTCTTTTTGAGTTGCTGTGCTTTTCTTCTCAAATGTGTTTTTATAAATCTTATGCCTGCCCGCTGCAGTGTAAACTTCCGAAATTTACCAGGATGCAATCGCATTCTTTCCTTCATGCAGCTGATGCACGCGCCCGGTGTGTGTACGCGCGCCCGAGCGAACGAGGGAGGAAGAGAGAGAGAGAGAGAGCTGCAGCATTGTGCTGATTTATATGCTTCTGATACTATTGTCATTTTCTTTCTAGTTTGTTTTACTAAACCGTGTCTCTGCTATTTTATACAGTACATGAACTCCAGGATTTTTTTCAACTTCTCAAAAAAATAGAGTAATGGTGACAGCCCTAAATCTAATGTAGAGATATATGCAGTATAGTCCACGCATTTAAAGTGTTTTTTTAGCATGTAGATCTTGTCGGCTTTATCATTTTAAAAGTAGATCACCACACAAAAAAGTCCGGACACCCCTGCTGCTGTGTGCAATGAGAGTGAGGGCCGGGTGATACGAGGGGGAGTTCGGGACAAATTGTTCAACACAACCAATTTGATCACCCACTTAAAAAATAAGCATCCCGAAGCTTACAAAGAATAAGCTTACATATCAATCAGCTAATTGATGACATTTTGCACATGGGTAAAGGTGCCCAGTCAGTCATTTCTGGGAATAAATTACAAAAGTACATTTTTTTTTTTGGAAAATAGCTCTTTATTTGATTATCATTAAAATGTGTTTTTATACAGAGATATCGGCATCGGCAAATATCGGTATCGGCCATAACAGACAAGGGTCATATCGGTTATCGGCATCGGCCAAAATTTTCACATCGGTGCATCACTAAACTTGTGTCATATAGGTCCGGTGCGTTGGTTGAATGAGTGACTCCGGGCGGGGCTGCCACCACAGCGGCAAGCAGGCTCCTGATTGGTTAACGCGGCGCGAAATTCCGCCAAAGTTCGAATTTTTCAACTCGGGCGTCAGCCACAAATTCGCGTGAACCGCAAAATGCACAAAAAGCACATTCGCGCGCCGAACGCCTCTTCCACGCCGCGGGACGTCCTGACGCACGTCAACCACAGCGGCAAGCAGGCTCCTGATTGGTTAACGCGGCGCGAAATTCCGCCAAAGTTCGAATTTTTCAACTCGGGCGTCAGCCGCAAATTCGCGTGAACCGCAAAATGCACAAAAAGCACATTCGCGCGCCGAACGCCTCTTCCACGCCGCGGGACGTCCTGATGCACGTCAACCACAGCGGCAAGCAGGCTCCTGATTGGTTAACGCGGCGCGAAATTCCGCCAAAGTTCGCATTTTTCAACTCGGGCGTCAGCCGCAAATTCGCGTGAACCGCAAAATGCACAAAAAGCACATTTGCGCGCCGAACCACTGGTAGGCAGTATCCATGTGTGTAACCACAGTAGCAGCGCTACCGTCAATGAAGAAGAAGCTTGGCAAGTTAACCCACAAACAAATAAGAAACAGCAACTTGTTGTGTATGATTTGAGATGACCAGCAGTGATGGAAGTAAATAAACAGCGACTTTTGATGCAGTTTGAGTTAAATCACTCCTTAGCTTGCCCCATCTTTGTTTTCACCGTTGCAAACGGAAATACCTATGACGCAGGTTTTTTTACCTGATGGGAGGGGTTCTGGTGAACCAATCACAGTGCTTGCGGTCAAAATTTTTATGAGGTGCACTTATATATAAGATCATGCATTACATATTGATTTTGGAAAGGTCACACGTGGTGTTGGCGGAAGTACAGATCAAGTGTTACGTCGAACGTGCAAAGATTAAAGGAACAGTATGTAGGATTGTGGCCAAAACTGGTATTGCCATAACAAAACTTGTGGCTAAAACTGGTACTGCAATCTCACAACATCAGTTGAGGGCTGCAACTCCACTTTTTAAATGACAATATCCTGGCCAGACCACTGTTGTGAGTGATATAAGTATTTGAAATGAAAATGGTTTCTTAAAGTCTAGTGCAGAGGTTTTCAATAGGTGAGGCGCGCCTCCCCAGGGGGGCGCCAAAGAGCCACAAGGGAGGCGCGACACGCGAAGAAAAAATAACGGCACACATCTGTACACATCTGTATGCAGCTCTATTGATATCTGTAATTGTGCGTGCGTGTATTATATTTAAAATGCATCATTTCCTTGTCCCAATTCAACAGAAGTCAGCATTAAGGGAGGAGACAGGACCCAGCAAAAAACGTAGGAAATATGATCCTGAATACTTAAAGTTAGGTTTTACCTGGTTGGGGTCTGAGGCTGCACCGCTGCCGCAGTGTGTGGTCTGCAAGGAGGTGCTAGCGAATGATAGCATGAGACCATGCAAACTTAGGCGTCACATTGAAACTAAGCACACAAATCTAGTGAACAAGCCAGTTGAGTTTTTTGAGAGGAAGCAGTTTGTTCCGTATTTTATGAAAATTAATTTAGTGCAAATACATGACAGACACATAGCTTCTAATATGTCAGCCACGAACGAAGACCGCGTCATTTGTATAAGAAAACCCTGACGGTGCGTTAATTTCTCCCTCTGTTTGTCTATGATCAGCGTAGCGGTTTTAACATCTTGCAGCGCCATCAGGGAATGCCCTTTTAATTGGTTGTTTCAGTCATTGTGATGTCACGTATCTTAGCAACGATGAGGACAAGTGACAACAGCGGGAAATGTAAAAATGACTGCATCCGAGCAGCCGGCGAAAAAGAAACGAGCACAAAAACATAGAATTGATTGGGAAAATGACTATCCGTGGCTGGAATGCGTGAGGGACAATGAATACAAGGCCAATTGTATCATATGCCGTCGCGTTTTTTTCTGTTTGTCACGCCGGAGTGTGTGATATTAAGCAGCACTCATGAGGAGATAATCACAAGAGGAGCGAGAGGCTGCGGGCACAGGATGGAGCAATGTCAAGGTTCATTGTCCATCAGTCGTCTCCAGAGGCTCATATGGTATGTAATTATGTGGATTTTTAAAACTCAAATATAGTTGATAAGAAAGTGATTATATTAAAAGAGATAGTACAGGTTTAGACTAACAATCCACATCTCTCCAGTGCTCCCTCCCGTCTCATAATGTGTTAATCATTTCTGATGGGTTTCTTATTAAATAATTATGGATTTAGATAGCTCAAGCGTTAAAAAGGGGTGGGGTATTTGAAGAGGGCGTATTATAAACTTAACAAAACCATGGTTCATTGCTGGCAAAATGATCATGATAGCCTTTATATTTCACATCTATGTGGTTCAGTCTTGTATACTTATTAGGCATACTTTGCTATTCATTAAATATTTAGGCCTAAGAAGTTGTATGAAATATATTTATATTTTCACCAGAAGTCTTCATTTCAGTTTTTTTTTTTTCAAAATTCTCTTCTGTGGGATCATGTCACCGGACCAAGGCATTGAATGCATAAATTGGTTGGGCCATGGGGTTGATGCCGCTCGTAGCACACATTATGTGAATGGCATTTTGTTTGTTTTTTAAGGTGTTATGTGGCTGAAATCGTTAAAAAAAATGTGATGAAAATATGTTAATCTGTTCGATCTGATATACCTGCAATGCAGTTAACTGTTAGATGTTATGTGTTCCGTGAACAAACAGCGTTGTTTTTTATTGATCAGAGAGCTGTCCATTGTGCTGATTTTGTTTGAGACGATCTCCTTCAAATATGCGCAGAAACACGCACCGACTGCAGCCGTGGAGTGTCGTTAGTTGTATTTTTGGCGCTTGTTGTATTGTTGTATTTTTAAGCATGTTTTGTTGACTTGTCAACTGATGCTCAGTGATTTTAAGCCTCAATTAGGCCTGCATGAAGTTGGAAATTATTTGCTGTTGCAGAGAATCATTTATGAATGCACTTTTGAAAAAGTTGTGGAAATAAAATGTTTTCAATCAGATATTTAAAGTCATCATAGCCTGGAACACACAAAAGATGGCATTACTGCAGAGGCGTGTGCACTCAAAAAAATAACTCATTGGATGAGTTATGTCAAAGAGTTACCCATTTATGTCAGTATTATGCATTGCAATTGTGTTTGAACAAAAAAACTAAAACAAACGTGTAGCATTAAACTAAACTGCTTAAACAAAACAAACAACATTTAAAAATCTTTTTTTTAATGTGTGGGTTAGGGCAGGCGGACGGGATTTTGGGGAGGGGGGGCTTGGCTGTCCTTACCTACTCTAAGGGGAGGCTCACATTCACCCAATTTGAAAACCCCTGGTCTAGTGACATATCAGGGCCATTTTATGATTAATTGAAATACATTTCTTACATATTGTTCCTTTATGGCTTTTAAAAAATAAATAAATAAATAAATAAAAAACAACGATTTCAAATAATTTTTAAGTTGAAGGAGAAAAACAGACTATTTCTGCCTACACCACGCGTGACCTTTCCAACGTCAGTAGGTAATGCGTGAAGTCGTCAACACGCATTGCAGAGCAGAAAGTATTTGTGGTTAAAAAGTGTGTGTATATAAGGGCAACAACAACTAATCAATCAAATCAATAATAATCGATTATGAAATTACTATGTTCTACACTTCCACACATAAATACCCTAATTTATTTAGCTATAATAAGTAAAAAATATCTAATGTACTAAATATTTAGGTTTTATCCGATTAGACAATTATAAAACCGATTAATCACCCGATAAATCAATTATAAAAATAATCGTTAGTTGTATCCCTAATAGTTATTCATTTAGAAAATGACAAATAGTTTCGCTAGATAAGACCTATATTCCTCAGTTGGGACCATGTAGAGCCCTTTGAAGACGCATTAGGGGCGTGTCATATTCGCGTCTAAGTCCGCACTGAAAACGCGTCCGTCTGTTGGTTCTTGTCACATGACCTGCGATTTACTTGCGACATTCTAGAAAGTTGAAATGTTTTTAACTCGCTGCGGTGTGGACGCGCCTAGAAAAAATGAGTGCGTCACAACCGTGTCACTTCCATTATGAACGCGCATACCGCGCACCTACATTTGAAATAACGAACTTGAGAACGCAAATGACACGAAATGTGAATTGCCACTTAAAAGTGCAATTCGGACTTTTAGCCCCATATGAAGAAAAATCCTGAAATGTTTTCTCAAAAACCATAATTTCTTTTTGAATTGAGGAAAGAAAGACATGAACATCATAAATGACGTGGGAGTAAGTAAATTATCATGACATTTTAGTATTAAAGTGAACTATTCCTTTAACTAATCTGTGATCACATGGTTACCACTGCAGTTTTACAGCTTTAAAGTCAGAATTTAGAAGTGAAGTGACTTTAATTTCTCCTTCAGTCTCATGAGAATCAAATATCCAAGTTCAGACTGACAGTCTGACAGCAAGAGCGTCCCTTTTATCATCAATGTTTCTACCAGAGGTCATTGTCATCTCCTTTTTGCGCCCCAGACAACCTCTAGAAGTTTCTCTACAATGCAAAACCCCAGCCGGTGAAAGCTCACAGTTATCGTGTCTTGTTCCTACGCAAGTAGGATGGTCTGTGACGAGACTCTCAGAGGGATCGGCTAATTAGTTTTGTTCTCCCCCTAGCAAAACCTTCTGACCATGGAGCAGATCGTGACTGTGGAGGAGACACAGATCAAGGACAAAAAGTGCATCCTGCTGAGGATCAAAGGAGGGAAGCAGTTTGTCCTGCAGTGCGAGGTGGGCCGCTTTCTTTCTGTCCGTGTCACCCGTGAAAAAATCTTTCTCTGTTTCAAACCCTCTTTTTTTCTAAGACAGCATCCTACTTGAGTTTGGCATCTTACAACATGAAATCAGTTTTTAAAAAATGTTTAAAACACCAAAGAAATTACTCAGCAACACATTTTCTTTTGGAAAATAAAATGTTTAAAACCACCTCCACATTTACGATACCTAAAAATGCTGACAATCGCTAGGATCATTTTTACTCCTGATTTATTGTATCATTAATTAGGGTCCCTTAAAGAGACACTCCACTTTTTTTGAAAATATGCTCATTTTCCAGCTCCCCTAGAGTTAAACATTTGATTCTTACCATTTTGGTATCCATTCAGCTGATCTGGCGGTACCACTTTTAGTATAGCTTAGCATTGAATTCATTGAATCTGATTAGACCGTAAGCATCGCGCTCAAAAATAGTTACATTGTGTACTAAGGCATTTTTGGCACTGCACAATGATATTACACAGTGTCCGAAAATAGTCCCCAGCTATTGAAAGTGACCAAGGGGACTATTTTTGGGCACTGCGTAATATAACGGTGCCTCCTGCAGCCATGTTATGGCAGCAAAGTCGTATTTGATTATTACGCTAGACTGAGAGTATAGTTCCTAGTCATATCTGCTTAGAAAATCGCAACGTTTAATTTCTCGTCGGTCTTAGTACATGATGTAACTACAGAAGTGTCAAGTTTTAAATAGGAAATATATCAAAACTCTTCAGTCAATGGATAATTCAATGGATTATGCTAAGCTATGCTAAAAGTGGTACCGCCAGACCCGGAGATCAGCTGAATGGATTCCAAAACGGTAAAAATCAAATGTTTAACTCTAGGGGTGCTGGAAAATGAGTATATTTCCAAAAAAGTGGAATGTGGAGTTAACTTGTCAATTAAGAGAAAATGCTTCCCTGTCAATAACGAGTTTTAAGGGCAATGCATATTTCCGCTATTATCCACTAGGTGGCACTCTTACACATCTTATAAAACACTTAAAGGGATAGTTCACCCAAAAATAATGTCATTAATGACTCACCCTCATGTCGTTCCAAACTCGTAAGACCTCCGCTTATCTTCAGAACACAGTTTAAGATGTATTAGATTTAGTCCGAGAGCTTGTTGACCCCTCATTGAAAATCTACGTACGGTATACTGTCCATGTATAAGTAGTCCATGTGACATCATCAGTGGATCAGTTAGAATGTGTTGAAGCATCGAAAATACATTTTGGTCCAAAAATAACAAAAATTAAATTTTATTCAGCATTGTCTTCTCTCTTGCGTTTGTTGTGAAGCACATGTGCAAGACTAAAGTCACGTGACTGCAGCGACGTGGATGACGTGTTATCCTCAGACATGTTTGCAAAGGTTTTTACATCGTGCGTCTCCCTCAGACTGTAAACGAAGCCCGGCGCAAAAAAAAACAGCGGGGACGCACCAGATAACACGTCAGCCGCGTCATACGCTGTACGGAAGAGAAGACAATGCTGAATAAAGTCGTCATTTTTGGACCAAAATGTATTTTGGATGCTTCAACACATTCAAACTGACCCACTGATGTCACGTGGACTACTTTGATGATGATTTATCACCTTTCTGGACAGTATACCGTACGTAGATTTTCAATGAAGGCTCAACAAGCTCTTGGACTTAATATAAAACACCTTAAACACTTTTCTGAAGATGAACGGAGGTCTTATGAGTTTAGAACGACATGAAGGTGAGTCATTAATGACATTATTTTCATTTTTGGGTGAACTATCCCTTTAAGCATCCACTTATCAAAAACAGTAAAGTGTATGTTTTAATCATGACTTTGATTTATTGGATGTTTATACATTTAAAGAAGAAAATTTGGAAAGCATTAAACTTTTGTGAAAATCATAAACTTTTTTATTTTTTTAATGCTGGTGGGCAAAGAATTAATAAAATAAATTAAACAGGAAAAAATTTACAATCCTTATTTGTCTTTTTTCACAGAGCGACCCAGAGTTTGTTCAATGGAAGAAGGAACTCACAGAAGCGTTCACCGAAGCCCAAAAGCTGCTGCGTCGCGCTCCCAAAGTCATCGGCAAGGGACGATCCAACGTGTTGGAGCTTTCCAAACCTCCGCTCACCCACCGCAACAGCAACGGCCTGTGAGCCGCCCCCCGTCCCAGCCACCCTTCATCACCACGTCTCTCCATCCTCTTCATCAACACGCACTCACACTCTCTCCATGATCCAGCATCATTAAGCTTCCCAACAAACATCCAAAGACGCAGTTGTTTTGTTTTTTTTGGAAGGTTCTGCTGGATTTGTACACTGCTGTTTCTCAATCATACACATGCATATACATCGTTTCTGCAACTTGACACGCTGGGGTGATCAACACTCCAGGATAACATTAAAAAACAATCTGGGATGTCAATGCTAAGGACGTTGTTTTGACAGGGACCAGTGGTGCAGGCTGGGATACTGCACCCCATTATCGAGCACATCACTCTTTTCCTCTGACGCTTTCTCACACCGCAAGAACTTAAAGTCTTTGTCGTGAAGTTCAAGAACGCAACGAGTGTCCGTTTGAAATCTCTTCACCCATGAAAAAGAGCTGGACAGTATCCGTACCTCCACTCCAGGAGAGCCGAAACCTGACGATGGATTTAAAGATATCACTCCTGTTGTCTTCACACCATTTGTAAACCGGTTGGCGCCACTCTCTGTCGGCTGCATGGGCATGCGTGGGCTCGCCTGCCTTGCATTTCTTGCTAAACGGGACAATGGTATCACTTAACCCCCCTCTCCTGTACTCATAAAGACTTCCTTAATACTCACCGTTGGGTTGAATGAACTGAGATGTAACAGTGCACGTTCGCGAATGTAAAAATTGGAGTGTTTATTTTTTTCCCCTTTTTTGGTGCTCGTGGACCAAAATTCAGTTGGAGGTGGCGCGTGCCTACGCGATGCAAAAAGGTGTCGTCGCTTTAAAAAAAAGAAATGGCTGGATGTTGTCACCATGAGAAATTGCTTTTCTTTCACCTTGAATGTATTTTTTTTCTTCGTCGTGTGTTTTCGTTTGCGAACGGATCGATTACGCTGCTTGAAAATGGGATGGAGCCGGAGGGACGTTTACGAAGACACGCCCCCCACCTTTTTAACCCCATGCCATCCCTTAAACTCACAGTGCAAAAAGTGCCAATGAAAATATGACGCCTGTGACTTTTTCACGCTTCAGGTCACACTGTGGATGTGATTGGACGCAAATACAGTGTTGGAAACTGCACAGATTCGTCCAATCGCTCGAATGACTTTGAACTCTGAGCAGGAGCCCGATGGATGCCAGCGGACGGTTGATGGTGCATGATGTCTCGGAGGAAAATAACGCAACGGCAGCATCCTTACTGTATATAAGAACCGATCCTTTCTCTGTGCATCTCCAGTATAATCTTCTTGACAATGTTTGCATATATGGCAAATTCTCTGTCTGCCTGTCTGTGTTCGTCCCTGTGTCTCAGCTTAGGGGCCGGCGGGGTGGGCGGGTTCACGTTTGTCAATCATCGTTCGCGTGCATACGGAACCGTGCGTCCGTATCCTTCGTCGGACAGCGCGAGAGCGGAAATTGAAAGACTTATCTCATAATGAGGTGTTTCATTATGCCAGTCCTTCTGAGGGTGAGATGTGCGACACGTCATCGCCGTTATCCATTCACAGGCAGACAGACTGTTATTCAGAGACAGGTGCGAGATCAGGCGTTGAAGGTAGGATGCTTGCATGCACAATGTGTTCAGAAAGGCGGGCTGCTTGGATTGCAGAAGAGACAACTTTAAACCATTCGTTGTAAGGCTTGATTTGGATATAGTTTAAATTTTTATATTGTTTTGAATGTGATGCATAATGCAGATTTCTATAGATTACATATTTTTGGAGTATGTTATGTGCATTTATTTTGATCTTTTTTTTTTATTGAGAAACAAGCACAGGTTAACAGGCATGAGATGATTTTAAAGAAGTTGTTTTTCTTCATGTATTCAGGTTATTTTTCATGCAGTAATTTTGTTACGACTCCTATCCGTGCATTTCGAGTGATGTGCATACGAAAAAAAAATTGCAGGGTTTTGGGGTCGATCGTATTTTTTTTGTAGGTGCCATCCTGAGGATGTTTAGTGCCCTTCGACGGTTATCACAAAAATATTATCGCTGCACTTCGCGTTTCACGGGCTGGCGAAAAATGTGCCAAACGACTATAGGAGACTGACCTGAAGCTATTCCCTCGCCAGCTCCATTTTCAAGACGATAATTGGTACGTTTTTCCAGATGAAAGATTTTTTTGGGGAAAGGGTACAAAATGTGAGCGTGAATTCAGGTGACGTATCGTAATCGTTGACGTTACTCCTCAAAGCGACCACAACTCTGCTAATTTGTAACCGCTAACCTGTTTTTCAAAGAGGGGTGGCACCTGCGTCAGTCCTAAACATTCATGTTTTATTCAGGGGTTTTATTTTTTTATTTTAATGTTTTTCATTCACTTCATCAGTGTTTGCTTTATTCGATCGCTTGCGTGTCTGTTCCGTAGCGGTGAATTTGTCTGGCGAGATATAGTTGGCGAAATCGAAAGTGCTAAATAGGGGAGAAAAAAACGAAAAACAAACTATCAAAAATCTAAGTATATATGTGTATATGAAATAAAAACAAATGAGCTTAGATTTATTTAAAAGATTTTACGATGTAGAAACAAAATTGAGGCGGGAAGGGATCGGGTTCGATGTTCAAGTTCAACTATTTGTGGTGAAGAATCTGCTCAGATCTTGCACATAAAAGTTTAGATATTGTACCTACGAGTTACAGATTATTATTTTTGTTTGTTTAATACAGGACTCTCTTGCTCTCTTTCATATTTATTGTCTGGTCGGGGAGCTGCGTAGCCCCTCTGTGCGTGGGTTTATCAAAGGCACGGAGCTGTCGAGAGACCCGGGTTTACAGTCGACCCAAACTCTTTTTCATGTGCCACAAACAAACGCAAATACTACTGTCTGGGGTTGTTACCGTTAAGGTTATGATGATGATAATTGTTGATAATATTATTCAATGAATGATAATTGTTATTAAAATTTTCTTTTCCAGAACGACTAGGAACATGTGTGTTGGACTGCTTATAAAATCAGTTCAGAAATAAAAGCCCCTTTTTTCGTGTTGCCCTGTCTGTTGTCTCCATGCTTGGTGCATTTTTTTGATACAAAACTTCTTCAGATTGTATTTATTTCTTATTTTGTCAATATATTGGGATCAAGAACAATGAACAGGCATGTTATACTTACATCATTAATTTAATCAGGTCATGTTAAAGTCATATAGAGAGACCGAGAATCTCTCATTCATAATAAAAGCTTAAATAATTAAAAGGGTTTATTTTCAGCATGCAATGTAATATATTTCTGTCAATATACACTGCAAAAAATGATTTTCAAGAAAAAAAATATTGGTATTTTTGTCTTGTTTTCAGTAAAATATCAAAAAATTCTTAAATTAAGATGCTTTTTCTTGATGAGCAAAATGAAAGTAAGTCTAGTTTTTGGATAAAAAATATCAAATATATGTGCTTTTGTGCATAAAACAAGCAAAAAAATCTGCCAATGGGGTAAGCAATTTTTTTTTAATTTAGTGTTTAAAGGGATAGTTCGGCCAAAAACGATATTAAACCCATTATTTACTCACCCCCAAGCTGTCCAAGTTGCATATGTCCATCGTTTTTCAGACAAACACATTTTCGGATATATCTTTCTGTTGATTAAATGTAATGGGTCCAGCAATAGTCCACGACCTTCAAGTCCAAAAAAAGTGCGTCCATCCTTCACAAATTAAATCCAAACGGCTCCAGGATGATAAACAAAGGTCTTCTGCGGGTAATCCGTGCGGTGTTGTTGTAGAAATATCCATATTTAAAATGTTATTAACGTAATTAACTACCTTCCGGTAGCGCCGCCATCTTAGACTCAGGAGAGAGTATTAGCGTAGTGTACGCACTTTTCTTAGTGACGTATGACAAATTCGGAGGGCGGGGGACAGAGCAGCAACAGAGAAACCTCTGTATGCTGCGTAAGCGCTCATCCTGAATGCGGATGACTCTAAGATGGCGGCGCTACCGGAAGGTAGTTAATTACGTTAATAACATTTTAAATATGGATATTTCTACAACAATATTTGTTGGGTCAAATATAAACATTTCCTGTGCAGGGTTCCTTTAAAATCTTTGAAATTTTGTGAATTTGGGGGGGGGGTTCAAGGCCCTGGGAAGTTTTTGAAAATATACATACATAGATACAGGTCATTGAAAGTGCTTGAATCTATTTTATGCTTGAAGTTTTCTGAAAAAAAAATCCATATTCCCTGTGTAGTGTAGGATAACAATATAATAACAATATAACAATTCTAGACTTTAAGCGCATGTGGTAAACTGTTCGCTTTAAATGCTTATATCTTCTGTATGCGAATGTTGATTCATACCAAAATGCTTTTTTGCATAGTTGTGTTTGACACATGAAAACGTCTCGGGTTACGTATGTAACTGTTGTTCCCTGAGAAGGGAACGAGACGCTGCGTCTCCCTTGTCATACTTCCTGCATCCCTGTAACGCCGTCTTTGGCAATATTTAAGATAGCGATCTACTTCCTGGCTCCCGCGTCACCCTGTTTTTGTCGTTAAGTCTCACCATTGGTTGAATTTGATATACACATTCAGATGCACTTACCCCTGGAGGCGTCCCCAAAGTGTCACCGCAGTGACGCAGCGCGAGTTCCCTCGAAAGGGAACTGTAACAATGTATCTTTAAAGGTAACACGATGTAACCTTGCTCTCACTTGAAATGTGTCCCCACATTTAGTCCTTGAATTTGAGGGTATTGGACCTGGAAAGTCCTTGAAAGGTCCTTGAATTTGAAGTTAACTAAGGTGTGGGAACCCTGCCTGTGTTAACACAACAGCTCCATTCAATCCCTTTTTGACCCAGTGCTGAAAATAAGTGCAATATTATCTGATTCAAATACTTTTTGTCAGTATATCTATTTTGTTTAACATTTTCAACATTTCAGCGTTTTTATAAGCAAAAAATATTCAACTTTGGGTGAAAAGCTCAGGTCGTCCATGTCAGCTCTCATACGGCCGTCCAATCACAGTGGAGGAGGGCGAAACAAATATCACAGCAACCAACCAATACAACAACTGATAAACAAAGCACTCAGCTGAAGAAAGTTGGCAGTCGGCTGAAATAAAGCTTTGGTGTGGAAAGCTTAGTGCTGCTTCTTTGTGAAATGAACACAATGCACTGCTCATTTGCTGAACATAAGGTTCTGGATGCGGTGTAGGAATGTATGAAGGTGTGAAAAAAAAACAATGCCTAAATGTAAATGGTTGAGGACTTTAAAAACAACTTACTGACATATCTTCACATATACCAGTGCAATTGAAGAGTTTCGTTGCAGAACGAGAGAACCACCGTTTTTTTAATTGTTCAGAAATCTCGTTTTTTGGTTGTGCATTACAATATATTTCAATGCAACTGCAGTTGGTTTGTTTTGGTTTAAACCTTCATAACTTAAAAAATACGGCTAAGTAGCACCATAAAACAAAATAATAACATGATAACATAATAATAAACATGTTTTGTCAAAAATGTAAAAAAATGGATTTATCTCGTTTTGCAACGAAACTCTTCATTTGTTTTGTCTCAATATGCACACCAGTTATGTTTTTAGTAATGTTTGTTTGTAAAAACTACTTAAATGTCCTGCTGGGTTCTAATTTTACCTATGCCAAGTTGTTAAAACTAATTGTTGTGTCAAACATAATTATTTTCTGGGTTAATTTAACCCAACTACTGGGTTTGTTCCATTTTGACCCAACACTGGGGATTTTTAGAGCATTGTTTCCCATCCAGGGGGCCGGGGACCACAGGGGGGGCCTCAGCAGAATTCCAAGGGGCCTGAAGATGACTTAAAATAATTGAAAAATGAACAAAACAAGCATTCAAATAAGCTAAATGTTTCTTAATTTTTGGCCATTTTAGTAGCAAATGTATATCTGTCTAGTCATTTAAAGCTCTAGTTAATTTTATTTGGAAAAAATGAGTGAATGGGGGGCCTTGAAGTGAAAAGGGAACCACACTCTAAAAATGGCTGGGATATTTTGGACCCATAATGGGTAAATATTGGACAGAACACGTACTGGGTTAAAGATTACCCATGCTGGGTTAAAAATTGACTCAATGCTGGGTTAGTTTAACCCAACTGCTGGGTTATTATACCCCATGTTTGCATAACAACAACCCAACATTGGGTCATTTTTAACCCGGTACGTGTTCTGTCCAATATTTACCCAGTATGGGTCAAAAATAACCCAGACATTTTTAGAGTGCACTGTTTACAGTTCATGTACAACACACATGGGGCTAAGCTAAATGCTATCGAAGCGTCGCAGCGCGCTCCAGCGCTTACGTGCACGCACACAGATGATAGAGGGATGTATCAACAATTCTTAGTTAAGGTAATAACATATTTTGATGTTGAAAATGAGTAGACTATTCCTTTAAGTTTTTATCATGAGATGTCAAGTGAGGAGACAACTTATTTTACAGCAGAAAGTGAAAATTAAATTTCAGATCACCTGAGGTCAAGATGCAAGTTTATATTATAATGATGAAATTAATTTCCCATCGTAACTTCATCCAGTCTATCAAAAATGATATATGTCTTGCCTACAGTGATTTCATCCCTCTTTTAATGTGTTTTTCCATCTCTCTCTCTCTCTCTCTCTCTCTCTCTCTCCCCCTCCACCTCCTTACTCTCACAGCTGAGTCTGTCCATCAAATTCAGATGGCAGCCATTAGGAGATCTGTGGTTAGTTGACCTGTCTTCTTTATCAAACTGCTTTGGTTATATCACGGTTTGGTTTTAACAAATAGGGTTGTTCAGGTCTTCAAATGATGTACATCAATACACATCAAATAGAAAATAACTCAGTTTTTCAGCACGTGTCCAGAGATCTTCCAGTGGCAAAGTGTTTCCCAAACAGGGTAGTGTCCCACCTCCTCTTATACTGCTGGATATTTATAGCGTAGTCTTGTGTTAACTCAGCTGCTATGCTTATCTGTGTGTGTGTGTTTGCGCATGGCTGTCTGTGTCACTCTTATTTCAGATTTCAGCTTCACACACAGTGAGACTGTGCGCCTTGCGTTTGGCCTCTTAGTTTTTGGGAGTTTCACACATATACAAAACTCACCGGATATATTTTTCCACTCTGTAGAGGAAGCCATCTCAAGGTATGCCAACTTCTTTTTCTTCTTACCACCCAAATATATCCGTTTCTTTTGTCGATTCCTTGATTTATTTATAGGTCCCAGACTCTTAGACATCCAGAGATCCTAAATTCCCACTCTTGTTGCCTGGCAGCTCTCAACACAAAAATAAAGGACTGAGTTTGACATTGGCCTGTTTGTCGATCATGTTAAGCGTTGTGGCACTACTGGTAAATTAAAGGCCTTCTGTCAGATCGTGGGGATATTTCATGACCAGAGCTGACTCCAGCTGAAATCTGAGATCTTGTCTACAAGGATCACTTTCAGCCACTGACTAATTTGTTTTGTTGTTTGCTCTGTAATGTCGGTGTGAACTCGGTTCTTCTAGTCGGGCGTTTAGATTTGACTAAATGTGAAATGTGCACACAGTTT
The DNA here is from genome assembly GCF_027580225.2 of Misgurnus anguillicaudatus. NCBI lineage: Eukaryota > Metazoa > Chordata > Actinopteri > Cypriniformes > Cobitidae > Misgurnus > Misgurnus anguillicaudatus. Next base: position 37,796,203 of record NC_073348.2, read on the forward strand.
CGGTTCATTTATCTTTAGATGTTCCTCTCGTAAGTTTGGAAAAACATTTTCGTGCATTTGAATTAATTAATTGATTTACAAGATTAAAGTGAGCATTCATTATTTAGAAAAGGTGGTAATACCACCACATGTATTACAGTAAGATACGATATTCAAAGACTGCATGGTGTTTACATTATTCATCAACAACAACAAAATAATTGCATTTTTCATTTTTTTATTTATTGAAAAGCAGCTTTCAGCCAATCAGTATTTATAAAAAAAAAAACAGTGGGTCTCATTCACTAATCATGCGTACGCCCAAATTTGTCGTTTTGACTTGCAAATCATGATTCAACAATAACTTTCATACTAAAATTTATTTTAAATGTATGCAAAAACGTAGGAACAACTTGGACCACACATACGCATATATATAAAATATATATATAATATATAAGACAGATAAATGGGTCATTCTACGGAAAAGTCCACATTTGGTATGGCAAGATGTCTGAAAATGTATTTATTTTTCTAACATTTAAACTTAGACCACATTATTAGATTACTCTTTGACTTTTTTAGTACACATAAATGACAGTTTAATGATTTTTTATTTTTGTGTGCATGGTCTTAAAGACTGCATACACCATTTTTTTGGTGTTACCTTGCTTCTTAAGCAATATTAAAAGTGTTTATGAATTTTTTTCAGTTTTAAAGCTTAATTCTTAAGTGTAGCAGAATTCAATGAATTTAAAATTATCATCATGTCACATGTGAAAGATTTTATTTAATGTAAAAGAAAAAAAACACAGTAACACCAGTGACACAACAAACACCAGTCACTGGTGTTACTGATCTTCACTGCTGTTACCCATTAGGCAGGTAACACCAGTGACAATTTTCATGAAAATTTTACAAAATTGCTGCTGCAAAGTATCAAACCACATGTTGTCAATCATTGTATACTCACTAAATTAAGTAGTTTAATCCATTTGTATTCTAGTTTTTTGCAATTAACAAACAATAAAGGAGGTCATACCAGTGACTAAAAGCTTCATATGAAATCATGAGATAAATGAGAATATTTCTGATAACTGAAAAGAGACTTATATGGGTGTGTCTTCATAGATCTCCAGGAAATTGAAAGAAGAAAGTCAAGTGATGTCATCAGTGTGATTTTTATTTAAAAATAAGAGCTTTTTTGTTAAACGGTACACTGTGGGAAAATCAGTAGAAATTACAATGTTATTGCGGCTGGGTTGCCGGTGATTTGCCGTGGATTTAAATTTGTTGTTTGCTGGCGGGAGTTTGTTCAAAGTTAAATGAGTTTTAAATATTGGCGGGTCTTTGTCTTTACAGAGTAAAACTATACAATGGCGGCCTCATGCGGAGCATTCTGGGAACCAGAAATCATCATCAACCTTTTCCTGTTTTTTTGCTTGAGATTTTGTTTCCCAGAATGTTTTGCTGGATCCTGTTTTTTTTTTAGTTTTACTCTGTAAAGACAAAACTTGTGGGTGTTTGATGTTCATTTAGCTTTGAACAAACTATTGCCAGTAAATAACATACATTTAAATCTACGGTAAATTACCGGCAACCCAGCTGCAAATTCTACGGATTTTTTTAAAACTGTATTGCAGCTGGGTTGCCGGTAAATTACCGTAGATTTAAATTTATGTTATTTCCTGGCAAGAGTTTGTTCAAAGTTAAATAAATTTGAAATATTAACAAGTCTTTATCTTTACAGAATAAAACTATACAATAACAGCCTCATGCAAAGCATTCTGGGAACCAGAAATCATCATCAACCTTTTTCTGTTTTTTGCTTCAGATTTTGTTTCTCAGAATGTCTTGCTCGATGCTGTCTTTCTAGATTCTACTTCTGTAAAGACAAAGACCTGCAAATGTTCAATGTTCATTTAGCTTTGAAAAAAAGGTTGCCAGTGGATGGCATGGGTTTGAATCTGCGGTGAGTTGCCGGCAACCCAGCTGCAAATTTCTACTGAATTTTTTTACAGTGACAAACCCAGGGGACCACTACTTTCATTATATAATTTATCATATTTGTTTAGCATTTTGTTTTTTAATGTATATTACATCATATATTTGAGTTATGGACATATTATTGTATTTTAAATGGAAGAAAATACTGTTTTTGATCTCAAATTAAAGCATTTTCCCTCTGTACATGACTGGTGTAATTGTTCAAATAACATATTGTGTAATTTTAAAATATTAAAAAAATTAACCCTAAAGTGTTTTTCAAGTGTAATATTTCTGTAAAGGCTAAATGGACATTTCCGTAGAATGACCCATATATTACAGGGTTCTTTTTCCTTGTTCATGATTATTGCACACATGTGGTCAAGGTTGTTTTTGCATTTTTGCAGACATTTGGAATACGTTTTTGTTGAATCATGGTTTGTGGGTTAAAACGTCCGTACGCACATTTTACAAACAAATTTGTGTGTACGCATCTTAGACTTTCATATGTAATATGGTGTCTTGTAAAATGTACCTATTGCAATTTATTTGTACAGATGTGTATTTTGCTATTTTGTAAATATGTAGAGCTCAATTGAGAGCTCACATGGTGATGCAAACCTGATGTCCCGCACGACCTTTTATTCTCATCTTTATTTCATTTTTTAATCAACAGCTTATGCACAAAGAGATATTATGTTTTAAGATCGTCTCGCACCAGCGGGGTGGCCAGTGAACACGCTGTTGTTTTCATCTGCAGGCTTATTTGCATAAAGCATCACAACATGCGTGTCTGCTGATGACCAAATGTTTTCTGCTTTACTTGTGCACAAACAAAATCCAGATCTTGTTAAATGAAAACGTGCAAGAAATGTGTTAAAAAGAGAATAAACCTTTTGTTTTGTTTTGCAGTCAAACATACAGTACATGTTCCCTCATACTTTTATTACTGTAATGCGAGAATGTATTTTTGTTAATGTAACGTAGATTTCTCACAGGAATGTGATCTCACAGGAATGTGTACATATTTTATTTTAATTTGTACGAAAAAAATATTTGATTATCATAAAAACAATAACGGAACCTAACCCCAACGTCACAGGGGCGAAGGCAAATCGTACTAAAATGTACGACCGGTCACCAGAATTCACCAAACTTTGGTATGAAATGCGAAATATCTTGCGTTTTCAGTCTGATACATTTGCATGTGTATGAATGGAAGTCAATGGAAGGAAAGTGTATTGTGACCGCCGCTTTAGCCACCTCATAAAATACACATATGAGATTGCACTGATTACAGCAGTACGCTATTCGTTTTATGAAAAATTGTACTTTTGCTAATGTAGTTTAAAATCACATCATAAGCTAAATTGCGTTATTGTATAAAAGTAAAATTTTCATATTACACTAATGATAATTTGGGGAAAACAAGGTTCATTTTCATTCAAATAATTTCAAAACATCTTAAATATTCATGCAAAATATGGTGATTCTCATATTTTCTGTCTCTCTCTCCATCGGCAGGTCCACAGTGTCACTGTGTCCATTTCTGCTTCCTGTTGTGTCCTCCCCATCAGACCTGACCGAGTTCTCCCCGTCTCCTGGTCCTGAACCCCTCACCCCATCATGGCGCTCTCCTCACGCTTAAAACTCTGGGAACAGAAGGGAGGTGCAGAGCGGCTTTTTTGACCTGATCTTAACCAGACTAACACTGCTGTTTCACTTCAGTATCTACACCAGTTAAACTATTCAAATACTTTTCATCTGGGGTGTTAAAGGAACAGTATGTAAGAAATTTATATAAATGAATTATAAAATGGCCCTGATATGTCACTAGACATTAAGAAATCATTTTCATTTCAAATACTTTTATCACGGACAACAGTGGTCTGGTCAGGATATTGTCATTTAAAAAGTGGGAGTTGCAGCCTCAACTGATGATTATGTTGTCATGTTGTGTATTGGCCACCAGTTGTGTGATTGCAGTACCAGTTTTAGCCACAAGCTTTGTGATTGCAATACCAGTTTTGGCCACAATCATACTGTTCCTTTAAGTAGTGTTACGCAGAACAGGTTTGTGCCCCTAAAAAAGACAAATTCCTCAATGGCAAATTTTAGTGAGAGTTTTATAATATTCAATCTTGTCTTGATTGTTATTCTGTTTCTGTAGCTCAGTTGGAAGCTCTGCACTACTGTAAATACACTCCAAATACCCTACACCCATGGCCGTAGCCAGCTATGAGGTCACAGAGGTCCGGACCTCGGTCATATTAAAAAAATTGAAGTTCTCCGAATGACCAATTAGTTTTTCAAAAAGAATCCGCATATGTTATTAAGTTTGGACAGTTTACCGTATAGTTTAGTGCAGAGTCATATAAAGAGAGAGTTACGAAACGCTTTGATCTCGCCGCCGCGCGGTCACGTGATTCATGTAACGTTCTACAGTTCCTAACCAAGCAGGGCTGTCAATCTGTTTGCATAGGTTTTCAGCTATTTTAGGTAAATATTAGCTTGGAATGTGAATTGATCACTATACTTACTATGTTTATAACGGTTTTTTTTTACTAGGGAGTGATGGAAATACAGTAAATCAGTTAACAAAGATAAACAGTTAATGATGACCCAAAGATAACTGTGGTTATCTATACCAACTACAGCAACACAGTTTATCTTTTATTTTTATAGCAAAAATATGGCCATATAAATGGCTATCAATCTGCTAAAAACATAATTCCTACACTTTTACTATATTAAAATCACAAAAAAGATCGCCAACGCGGTTATTTGTAACAGTGAAGCATAACAGAAACACACTAAATTCATATTTAATTGTATTTATAGTAGACATTAAATGTTAATATAATTATACATGATTTTCGAGGATACATCACTCGTATTACTTACCAAACACAATGAAACACATAGCAGCATTGTGAAGCAGTGTGACTTTCTTATGAGGCATTAGCTTGTCGCTGTTGCCCCCTAGTGTTACTCGTAATATATAAAAAAAGATAAGTATAAAGTAGATGGCCACCAGTAATAAAATATTAAACCATTAAAAACACATTATACACAACTCATTAAAATATAAAAAAATTCTAGTTATTATTAACGATAATCATTACCTACAGCAGAGATCATAAAATATCACTGTTGACTATATTCATAAAATGTCAGAAAATGTAAAGAGAAACGGTAATTTCATCGATTTACCAGCAGGTGTCATTGAAATGAATGGGCTTCAGTGCTGCGTTTGTAACTATGCGTCACTACATGACACGCTGTTACTTCCGCATTCCATTCTTACAACGGTCGTCTATGTGAGTGTCGTAACTCTATTTTTATACGACTCTGGTTTAGTGTAAAATGACGAAGATTGGTTATGCTGCGACGGCGCGGGTACAGAATTTGCAGTGTTGCCAGATCCTATTGTTAAAAAACCTCTTTAGATGTAGTGTTTTAACAATTAATGTGACACTTTGACATTATCTATAAAGTGATTGTTAGGTGTAGTATTAGCGATTTCTCTGATTTATTTCTGAAATACAAGTTTTGGACAAACTTTGTTTTTTAAGGCCAATTATTTTTGCTTGTTTTTCCTACTAATATCTGGCAACATGGAAACTTAAAGTTATCAAATAAGACGCATCATTCAGCGCAAGCAGGTTATTGCTGATACTACATTCGGTAAGATAAAAGCAGTAATCATCATAATTGTGTCTGTAAGAGTATCAACAACACTTTTAAAAAACAGAAAATATCTCTGGTGCAAAGATGTAGAAGAATTGGGTTTAAATAAAATATGGCAAATATGTTAAAACAGGTAGCTAATCTCAACAAAACATAACCATTAAGAATTCTGTTATTTCATTTAATTTAGATGTTAACCTTTAACAAAGTCATGCTGAAAACAATAAGAGCACTAAACAAGTTCTTGTTTAAAATCTTGTAACGTTTTTGTTATATATAATATTGCTTATTTAAATGATTACAAAAATAAACATTGTTGCGTGAAAAAGTAATAAATAATCCAGCAGTCCCAGTACATCCCCCAAAACCGAGTGTGTACCCAAAGTGTAAAAAGGTTAAGACAGAATATTTTAGATCCCAGGTAAAAATAAAGTATGCTTCAATGCACTTAAATACTAGCAAGTACATTTGTAAGTTATGTAAAGTTATGCTACAAATATACTTATTAAAAGTAAAGTTTACTTGAGCAGTACTTCAGTTTACTTGAAAAATTAAGAATACTAGTACCAACTAGATATTATTGAAATAAATGATGTCTCAAAATAACACTTAGCTGTTCTTAACTTAATTTTAAGAAGTACCAAAAACAAATGTGATATTTAAGCCACAAAATGAGTGCACGAAAATAGTACATTTACTAAGTTTACTTAAAAAGTGTATTTTATTTAAAGGTGCAGTGTGTAATTTTTAGAAGGATCTCTTGACAGAAATGCAAAATAATATACAAAACTATATTATCAGGGGTGTATAAAAACCTTACATAATGAACCGTTAGGTGTTTATTACCTTATAATGGGATGTTTTTATCTACATACACCGAGGGTCCCTTTACATGGAAGTCGCCATTTTGGACCACCATGTTTCTATAGAAGCCCTTTACAGACAAACTGTTTAACTAAGTTGTCTCCGACGATGACATGTTTGTCCGGTGGTGGCTACAGTAGCTTCTTTATGTGTTTCAAAAGCAAGGGGTTTGCAGTGGACTGAGCCGTTTGTTGCAATTCACAACCTCACCACAAGATGCCGCTAAAATTTACACACTGCACCTTTAAGTGCACTTTTTTCACCTGGGATAGCATTTGTAAACTCTTAACACCCCACCTTGGACCTCGGTATTTTTCAAACCCTGACTACGGCCATGCCTACACCTATTAGATTTATTAATTATTGCACCAAGCACTTCACTGGACATGCCACTTTAATGTGTTTCTTGGGGTATATGTCTGTCTGTTTTTGCCCCATCAATATTTCGTTGTTTTTGTAACAAAAAACTGAACTGAACTGAACTGTTCGATCCCAGGGAAAACACACACTGATATAGTTCAAATGTGTACTTTGTAATGGCCAATCCGATATTTCGTATCGATATTAGTCCGATATTGGCTAAAATGGTCAGATCGAATATTGTAGAAGTCGGGGAGTACAATCCAACCCGATACCAACATGGACCTTGTCATGGAAACTTGACGTAAAGCGCGACTTGCTGAGCAACATGAATTTGCACAAAGTTGTACTTTAAATTGTCCAAAATTACAGCTTAAATTTCATTTAGAATTTTTGTGCTGACTAACAAAAAATGTTGCTACACGGTTTTTTGAAACATTTCAATAAAAATGAAGCAGCGGTATTGCACAATGTTTCATTGAGTCTTAAATTTGCACAGTCATTTGTTGCACAGTAAAACGTTTGAGTTCTCTAGGTCTGTTTAAGCTTTTTGTATGGCTAACAAATGTGTTATTTGCAGCTTGATGATTAAAAGGGCGATAGAGTTGGTATTGGATCAGTATCGGTATTGACAGATACTCAAGGTTGTGGTATCGGCATCGGTAAAAGTGGTATCGGCCCAGCCCTACTTTAAACCTGTTGTTTTGTATCAGGATGCTGGTCTTCAGCCATCAAAACACAGAAAATACATTGTTTCACAAATTTCCACAGGACAAAAAAAGCAGAAAACGTAGATTGTTAAAATGGGAAGGGAAACATGTTTACTTTTCTTTAAAACACTAATATAGTGCAACAATACAATATTTTATGATACATCTGCAGTTTGAATATATATTAAAAGAGTATGTCTCATGTATTTCCTCCGTTATGTTTTTTTTAAGGCATTTAAGATTGACTTGATAACGTGTGATTGACTTGATAACAAGCTATTTACGTGATAGTTTGTTGTGCAAGTATTGTTAGCGGTAAAACCCCACATGAAGTTGTGTACAAATGTTATATAGTTAGAAATGAATCCTGCTTCTGTTGATTCAGCTCAATATGCTTAAAAACTTACCAGAGAAAAGTTTTTAACATATTCTTGCCTTTTTTGTAATCTGTACGAATTGGAGATATGTACTCCGTTATAGAACTACATTAGTGTTTTAAAAAAAAGTAAGCATGCTTACAACATTAGAAATTATTGATGAACAAAACAGATTTTATGTACACATTGCGCTGCTCTTATTTATATCTCAAAATTAGGTCATCTGATCCTTCTAATTTTAACAATCCATGATTTCTGAGGTTCTGTGTCCGGTGAAAATGTATAAAATAATGTATTTTCTGTGTTTCGATGGCTAAATGACCACCATCATGGTATAAAACAACAGGTTTAAAGTGCACGCTCTGGACGTACATCCCTCACAGCATCGGTTTGGAATCAACATGGCGGCGGACTGAATAAGGTGTATAAGCCTGACCTTTGCAATAGGATCTCAAAAGTACATAACTATTATGCATTTGGCAAACTCTTTTATTCAAAGCAACATATCCCTTACGAAAATTAACCATGTTTTTTGTGGTAAAAGTGTAGTAACCATGTTTTTTGGTGTATTGATTACTATCAGCAAAACCATGGTAATTTTGTGTTAAAGGAATAATCCATTTTCTTAAAAGAAAAATCCAGATAATTTACTCACCACCATGTCATCCAAAATGTTGATGTCTTTCTTTGTTCAGTCGAGAAGAAATTATGTTTTTTGAGGAAAACATTGCAGGATTTTTCTCGTTTTAATGGACTTTAATGGACCCCAACATTTAATACTTATCTCAACACTTGGCGGTTTTTTTCAACGGAGTTCAAAGGACTATAAACGATCCCAAACGAGACATAAGGGTCTTATCTAGCGAAACGATTGTCATTTTTGACAAGAAAAATGTGCTCTTTTAAACCACAACTTTTCGTCTAGGTCCGGTCCAGCGCGACCTAACGTAAATGCGTAGTGACGTAGGAAGGTCACGTGTTACATATATAAAACTCACATATGCGGACCATTGTAAACAATAAACTGACACAAACACTTTAATTAGTATCAGTTTACATACAACAACGTAGGAACGGTCCTCTTTCTCAACACTTGTAAACACTGGGGCGGAGTTTCGCGTTCGTCCTCTGTGACCTCTTGACATCATGACGTATTGGTGGGGTCACGCTGGCGCATCACGACCGGATCTAGACGAGAAGTTGTGGTTTAAAAGTGTATATTTGTTATTTTTCTTGTCAAAAATGACAATCGTTTCGCCAGATAAAACCCTTATGCCTCGTTTGGTATCGTTTATAGTCCCTTGAAACTCCGTTGAAAAAAACTGTTAATTGTTGATTCAAGTACGAAATGCTGGGCTCCACCAAAGTCCATCAAAACGAGAAAAATCCTGCAATGCTTTCCCCAAAAAACACAAACTCTTCTCGACTGAACAAAGAAAGACATCAACATCCTGGATGACATGGTGGTAAGTAAATTATCTGGATTTTTCTTTTAAGAAAATGGAATATTCCTTTAACCATGGTTTTACCACAGTAACCACGGTTAATTTTTGTAAGGGATAGTGCATTCAAACTATATCTGTGTGTGTTCCTTGACATCAAACCCATGACCTTTATGTGGCTAACACAATGCTCTTTAAAATCAGCTACGGTGTACAGTGATAGTATGGTAAAGTTAAATCATGGTACTCCAAGGAACTCACTGGCAAGCACTTGTGCTGTCTTTTACTGTATCTTGTATGGTGTTATAGCTTCACTGACCTCCTGAAGGACACAGATACTCCAACTATTAACACCTGATCATGTGTTTCATATCACTGTATGTGCTGTTAAAGAAAAGTCAGTGACATCATTGGACAGTGTCAGTCTGTATAAGGAGCACTACTTGAAATATGACACCCTTATAAAACCAACATTTACAGTGTTTGATGATAGCATGTGAGACTACCTGTTGTGTCCATGTTATTTTGGTTGAAATTATTGTCTGTGAAGGTTGGACACCACAATAGGTATGATTATTTATCTCGCTATTGGTTTCTGTAGATTGTGGTATCATTATCTACATTTTGGTACTATGGTAAATGTCTTATGTGAAAAGCAAAAGTAGGTGTGCAAGCTAAACATTGGGCTTTAATAATCTAGCATGTTGGATGAAAGAGATGTTGAGATCAAACATAATTGAACATATAACTGATTGTGATGGACAATGTGCGTTTATATGGTGTCTGTGACTGGAACTCTTGTGTTCCCATCTATAAACAGATCAAAGAGGAGAAGAAGGCACCTCCTGCTCCAGCACTACCTCCACCTCCTCTCTCGGCCGTACCCGGAGGGTTCCTCAAACAGCTGGTGAGAGAGACCGAGAAAGAGACGCGACACAAGGAACCGGAGCTTAAAGAGGAAAAGGCGGTGAGGCAGTAATGTTTAATGTGTGACCTCTGAACTGGCATCCCAAAGTGTATTGGACGAAAATCCATTGCTTGTGCCCAAATTCGTGCTTGCATACACTCACCTAAAGGATTATTAGGAACACCATACTAATACTGTGTTTGACCCCCTTTCGTCTTCAGTAACATTTATTCAAGAAAGTGCTGAAAGCATTCTTTAGAAATGTTGGCTCATATTGATAGGATAGCATCTTGCAGCTGAAGGAGATTTGTGGGATGCACATCCAGGGCACAAAGCTCCCGTTCCACCACATCCCAAAGATGCTCTATTGGGTTGAGATCTGGTGACTGTGGGGGCCATTTTAGTACAGTGAACTCATTGTCATGTTCAAGAAACCAATTTTAAATGATTTAAGCTTTGTGACATGGTGCATTATCCTGCTGGAAGTAGCCATAAGAGAATGGGTACATAGTGGTCATAAAGTGATGGACATGGTTAGAAACAATGCTCAGGTAGGCCGTGGCATTTAAGCGATGCCCAATTGGCACTAAGGGGCCTAAAGTGTGCCAAGAAAACATCCCCCACACCATTGCATTAATGAGAAATTGAACAGGTGTTCCTAATAATCCTTTAGGTGAGTGTATAAGCAACCACCTGTTCAACCAGCTAACTTCAGAAACAGAATTGTTTAGCAATCTCTTGTGTTTTTTACAGCCCAGCAAATTGAGCGATAATTTGGTCCAGAATTTCTTAAACCCGGATGAAACCCCACCCATACTGGAAGCAGAGAAGCTGGTGAACGGCGAACGATGTCGGCACAACGCGCTAACGGAGAAGAAAACGTCATTTCCCAGGAGAATTATGTCACCTGATTCAACCAATCAGAAAACAGACTCTAAATCCAACACTCCAGACATCAACGGTCAGGAACAGACGTCCAGTCCCTGTATAGAAAACATGACAGACGTGGCCAAATCGCCAGATCTACCTGTGAAAAAAGAAGCGAAGAGGGAAGAAGTCAAGGTACGAAAGGAAGTTAATGCGCTAAAAGAGGAAGTAAAAGAAGTGAGACATGAACCAGAAGGTCAACTGACTGTAACTCATGTAAGAGAGGAGCCAAAGGTACAGACGGTAAGTAGAAATCATACTGAAACTAGAAACTACAAAATATCAGATGACATCAATTGATTGTTTCAAAAATAAAGGGGACATATCATGAAAATCAGATTTTTTCCATGTTTAAGTGCTATAATTGTGTCACCAGTGCTTCTATCAACCTAGAAAATGTGAAAAAGATCAACCCAGTAACTTAAACCATTCTTTGCAAGCATGTAAAAAATAGTCTCCCCTTGTGATGTCAGAAGGGGATAATACCGCACCTTAATCTGCACTATCCAACCACGACAATGCCATTTAGTGCAGAGAAAAGCTAATTTGCATTTAAAAGGACACACACAAAAACGGCACACCTACAAAGTGACAATTTTTAAATGATATAATAAATTATATGATATTTTGTGCTAAAACTTTACATATTGGGACACCAAAGACTTATATGACATCTTTAAAAAGTCTTGTGAAATGTCTCCTTTAAAGCATCTTGCACTGTTAAAAAATGTTATATACAGTGCAAAAAATAATTTTTAAGAAAATAAAATCTTAGTATTTTTGTCTTGTTTTCAGTAAAAATATCTAAAAATTTTTAAATTAAGATGCTTTGTCTTAATGAGAAAACGACCCAAGAAAATAAGTCTAGTTTTTAGACCAAAAATATCAAATTTCAGTGATTTTGTACATAAAACAAGCAAAAAAATGCGCCAATGGGGTAATCAATTTTTTTCTTGAATTTTTCTTGAATTTAATGTTTAGGAAAATGGTAAAGATTTTTTTGCGTACCCCATTGGCAGATTTTTTTTGCTTGTTTTATGCACAAAATCCCTTAAATTTGATATTGTTGGTCTAAAAACGTATTTTCTTGGGTCGTTTTGCTCATCAAGAAAAAGTAGCTTAATTTAAGAATTTGTATATATTTGTACTGAAAACAAGACAAAAATAGTAAAAAAAATATCTTAAATTTTTTTTTTGCAGTGTATGTACCATTTACCTACAGATACTTATACATTTGGTACCAATATGTCTTAACTTTCTCTCTTTCTCTTTGCAGAAGGATGTTTGGTACGAAGCTGGCAAGGTGTGGTATGTTCACAAAGACGGCTATACGCTTGGTAAGTCACCAGAATAACTTCTCTACCTGTGCTGAAACGTCCATGTGAGCTTCCTGTAAACCTAATGACACATAAACAGGAATTTCTATGTGACTGTGATGTTGTTTTTGTCGAATATTTCCCTTAGTGAAGTTTAATCTCTAGAACAGCTCTCCTGGTGTTAAATTCCAGGTTATTAATAGGCTGTATCCTAGAGGATACTATATTTAAACATGGCGTTCATTTTTTTGAATATCCCGAAGGGGTCATTGTTTTCATATCATGACGTACCCAGTCTAAAAGGCCAGTGTCGTGAGTTTGGGGTAGAATTCTGAGTTTTATAGCTCATTTGGTAGAGCATTCTGGGCCAGATCCACAACGCGGGTGCTGACTTTGGCGCAGATCCGGCCCGGAGTCATCTAACGTCATAGGTTCAATCCACAGAGAACAAAAATGCTAAAAAAGTTTATAGCTCAAGAGTCATTTTGCATTAACTCATTCCACGCCATTTTTTGTAATTTTCAAATGCCTTCCAGGAAATTTTTCTTCTAAAAATATATAAACATACAGATATGTCAAATGAAAGAATAGACCCTCTGCTTTCAAACAAACAAACAATAAACAAACAAACAAAACGGGGACTTTCATCCTATCTATATTTTTTGTCTCTGCTTATAAACTCTTAAATATGAGTATTTTTCTAAAAAGAAGAGTATTTAACAAAAAGCTAAAAATAATTGCATTTTTGTAAAGGAATTTTGTTAGAGATCAGATTCAGAATGAGTATCAAAACATAAAATTAGTAAGTAATTTTTTTGCTTCAGTTTTTTTATAAATTGGGTAAGTTCTATAGTCGCGGTATTGCAGATTAACATAAAACCTCATCAGGGACACGTTTCGTTCATACAAATGTTTTCTCTTAATTGACGAGATAACTCGTCAATGGTGGCAAAAGTGTGTCCCAGATCAGAGATATTGGATGAAACAGGATTGAGCGCTGCTATTTCTATAAACAGGGGACAATGCAACCCTCAACGTGGCCGCTTTGGTGTCCGATGCCCCGCCTTACATTTAAATGAACCAATTAATCAATAAAGACTGATGTTTCTCTGGGGGAGGGGCTTTGTACAGAGTCATCTGAGGTGCTTGCCAACGAACTCGAAAATGGTGTTTATAAGCCAAATTTCAACTTAAAGCCTTACCTAGAAAATGCACTTTTAAATGTGTATCTATCAGAAAGTGAGTTGCCAGTGTGTGTGCAGAAACATCCTGTTATTACACAAATCCATCTATTCTTCTTTGTGTGTAATCTCCTTTAGGCCGCAACCAAACACAAAACAGGCTATTGGGGATCCCCTATCAATGTGATGTCACATTTATAATGTCCCACCCATGACCACTCACAGACTCCACCTTAAGGGCTCATTGTAATTATGCGTACGTCTTACGGTGTATCCACGCTTCAGTTTTCATATACACTCACCTAAAGGATTATTAGGAACACCTGTTCAATTTCTCATTAATGCAATGGTGTAATGGTGTGAGGGATGTTTTTAGGCACACTTTTTTGGGGCATCTTTTAAGTGCCACGGCCTACCTGAGCATTGTTTCTGACCATGTCCATCCCTTTATGACCACCATGTACCCATTCTCTTATGGCTACTTCCAGCAGGATAATGCACCATGTCACAAAGGTCAAATCATTTCAAAATGGTTTCTTGAACATGACAATGAGTTCAGTGTACTAAAATGGCCCCCACAGTCACCAGATCTCAACCCAATAGAGCATCTTTGGGATGTGGTGGAATGGGAGCTTCGTGACCTGGATGTGCATCCCACAAATCTCCATCAACTGCAAGATGCTATCCTATCATTATGGGCCAATATTTCTTTGAGATACCTTGTTGAATCAATGCCACGTAGAATTAATGCAGTTCTGAAGGCACAGTATTAGTATGGTGTTCCTAATAATCCTTTAGGTGAGTGTATACTGCGTTGTCGTGCAAACACACGTTTTTCATTACAGCCACAAATGGCCATGTTCAACATTGTATAATGAAAGATCTGTGGTGTATTTTGAGCTGAAACTTTACAATCACATTCTGGGGATACCAGTGACTATTTTTATATTGCTGAAAACACCTACGTGCGCTGCCCTTTAAGAAACGAAAGATGTGGTCAGGTTTAATTGTTGGTCAGAAATATGTTATTTTAGAGATATCTGTTCATCCTTATTCAAGTAGATAGGACTTTATTTTGCATGACTAAATTAACTGGCCGGAGGAGTTGCAAACATGGGTCAAGTGCCGCGACTTTCCTAAAGAGACTTTGGCATAAAAGTGCATAAATGTTGTATGTGCACTGCAGTGGAAGATTGGAAACAAATTTGGATGATAATTGTGACTGTAATTTCGCTCTAATATATTAAATTTTTCAGTCTGAGCTGTATAACAATACTGTATTCCTATACCAACATTCTGCACAGGAGCTTTCTGAATTTTGGCACGTTACCTACAGAATAATCTCCTGTCTGATCAGATCTGTGTTACTGCCAGCTTTAGTCTGTGCTCTGCTGTTTAACAGGCCGAGATCAGAGAGTTTGGGATGAATGGGTTTAATGTTCTTATCAGAATCACAGTGTCTCTGAATCTACAGACCGATGCAGCCAGGTTAAAAGAATAAAAGCGCACAATCCTGCAACGTTATCCAACATAAGGGCGCTTACACACAGGGCACAACGCATGATCCGTAGGAATGCATTTCAAATGCAGTGTTAATATTTCTAGTAGCACAAATGCAGAAAAAAAAATGCAAACTTTATTGTGTAGAAAATATATATAAAAAATATAACTTGGTCCATATGTAACAGCCACTCAGTTAAAACCGGATGAGGGCACACCAGAGCTCCCTGATGACCGGGTGAGGGTTCGACTGGACTCAGATGGTTCTGTCCATGATGTAACTCAGTATGAGATCGAGAAGGTACAATTAAACTCCAGATTTATTTGATGTATATCATCACATGATGAACGTGAAACATTGCTTTTGATGCTTGTGTTCAGCTGAACCCACCTGAGCTGGACCTGTGTGAAGATCTGAGCAATCTTGTAAGCATGAACGAGTCGAGTGCCCTTCATGTTTTGACCAATCGAGCCAAAGCGTGTCTACCCCTCACCCATGCTGGACCAAACCTGCTGGCACTGTGGCCTCCTATGTCTCCACCAGGCAAGGTACTGTATCAAAATCAAAGAAAGACCATAGTAATACTGTTTTTTTTATTTGGTGGGGGGCATGTAATGAAACTACAGTACAATGTCATTCTTTATAGTACTTAAAGGACCCCTATTATGCAAAATCCACTTTAACAAGGTGTTTGGGCATAAATGTGCATTAGCAGTGTGTGAACACAACCATCCTACAATGAAAAAAATCCACCCACTCTTTCTGTTTTAATCCCTGTTAAATTCTCATTAGACATGCTTGTTTTGTGATGTCACACTAATAAAGCCCCACCCACGGCCACTGACTGACAGTCATGCAGTACTATAGTTTTCACCCTCAGTAAGTTGTACGCTATCCACCATATCTCAGTAGTGAGATGCTATTAACAAAAATCAGATCAATTTTAACTGAAAGCGCTCACTGTCTTTTGATAAGGAGCTGTAGCTTATTTGCATTTAAAGGTACAGTCACAAAAAAGCAGCGCGCTTTTTCTCACACCCAAATAGGTGTATTTTGGACATGTTTTAACAAATGATCTGTGGGGTGTTTCGAGCTGAAACTTCTCAGACACATTCTGGACACACCTGAGACTTATATTACATCTTGTAAAAATTGGGATAATAGGTGTCCTTTAAAGTTTTTGACTTTTTGAGTACCATGGTATACATAGATGTACCAGTCTTTTACTTTCTGATTCTGATTCTCCTGCAGTATTGTAATGGTTAGATGAGTTCGTTTGGTTTCTGTTCATGTCTTTAGGTTCGGAGTCGGCGCTGTGACTCATGGACGGCGCCCGGGCCGCTGCAGGCTCTGGTGAAGAGGGTGTGCGTGTCTATGGTGGGCCAGCGGAGAGATCAGACGCTGGTGGCTTTGGGTCGCAGCGGTACAGGCAAAACCACTTGCTGTCAGTCGTTTTCACTGGAGCTTCTCAAACAAGCAGGAACGGCAGGAGGAAGCCTTACATGTGAGTCCATCGTCTCCCATCCAAATACAAATGTTGGGTAGTTACATTGGTTTTGGGTACATGTGGTAACCCATGCAACATTAGGCCAGCTGGGCAGTTTTTATCAGGGGGGAAAAGTATTATTTTGTATAGGTTTAATGTCTGATATTTACATGCTACTATTCCAGTTATTGTAACAGCGTCTTCTTCTCACAGTGAAATATGTTTTGCTTGACTAAACATCATGTATGTTGTATAAATCTGGCCGGCTGTTTAACTTATTGCTAAAACACTATGGTAACAGTTTAGACCCAGTTTGTTGATATTGTGAGTGTTATAAAATGTGATTTGTGTGTGTTTGTTTACATTGGAGCGTCTGCAGGCAGTGTTTACTGTACTGCGCTCTTTTGGTTGTGTGAGTTCACCTCACAGTGAAGCCTCCAATCGTTTCGCTATGGTGCTCTCACTGGACTTCAACCACGCTGGACTCGCTGCTGCCGCACACCTACAGGTGCGTCTGTCTGTTGCTATGCTTGTCATCCTGTCTGTTACCCTGTCTGTCTGCCTGTCTGTCTGTCTACCTGCCTGTTACCCTGTCTGTCTGCCTGCCTATTACCCTGTCTGTCTGTCTGTTACCCTGTCTGCCTGTCTGTTACCCTGTCTGCCTGTCTGTCTGTCTACCTGCCTGTTACCCTGTCTGTCTGCCTGCCTATTACCCTGTCTTTTACCCTGTCTGTCTGCCTGTCTGTTACCCTGTCTGTCTGTCTGTTACCCTGTCTGCCTGTCTGTCTGTCTACCTGCCTGTTACCCTGTCTGTCTGCCTGCCTATTACCCTGTCTTTTACCCTGTCTGTGTGCCTGTCTGTTACCTTGTCTGTCTGTCTATTACCCTGTCTGTTTTTCTGTTACCCTGTCCGTCTGTCTATTATCATGTCTTTCTGTCTGTCTGTCTGTCTGTCTGTCTGTCTGTCTGTCTATTACCCTGTCTGCCTGTATGTTACACTGTCTGTCTGTCTGTCTGTCTATCTGTTAGTTACCCTGTCTGTCTATTACCCTGTCTGCCTGTATGTTACACTGACTGTCTGTCTGTCACCATGTCTCTCTGTCTATTTATCTATCACTCTGTCTGTCTATCTGTCTATATATTACCCTGTCTGCCTGTATGTTACACTGTCTGTCTGTCTGTCTGTCTGTCTGTCTGTCTGTCTGTCTGTCTGTTAGTTACCCTGTCTGTCTATTACCCTGTCTGCCTGTATGTTACACTGTCTGTCTGTCTGTCTATCTGTTAGTTACCCTGTCTGTCTATTACCCTGTCTGCCTGTATGTTACACTGACTGTCTGTCTGTCACCATGTCTCTCTGTCTATTTATCTATCACTCTGTCTGTCTATCTGTCTATATATTACCCTGTCTGCCTGTATGTTACACTGTCTGTCTGTCTGTCTGTCTGTCTGTCTGTCTGTCTGTCTGTCTGTTAGTTACCCTGTCTGTCTATTACCCTGTCTGCCTGTATGTTACACTGTCTGTCTGTCTGTCTATCTGTTAGTTACCCTGTCTGTCTATTACCCTGTCTGCCTGTATGTTACACTGACTGTCTGTCTGTCACCATGTCTCTCTGTCTATTTATCTATCACTCTGTCTGTCTATCTGTCTATATATTACCCTGTCTGCCTGTATGTTACACTGTCTGTCTGTCTGTCTGTCTGTTAGTTACCCTGTCTGTCTATTACCCTGTCTGCCTGTATGTTACACTGTCTGTCTGTCTGTCTATCTGTTAGTTACCCTGTCTGTCTATTACCCTGTCTGCCTGTATGTTACACTGACTGTCTGTCTGTCACCATGTCTCTCTGTCTATTTATCTATCACTCTGTCTGTCTATCTGTCTATATATTACCCTGTCTGCCTGTATGTTACACTGTCTGTCTGTCTGTCTGTCTGTCTGTTAGTTACCCTGTCTGTCTATTACCCTGTCTGCCTGTATGTTACACTGTCTGTCTGTCTGTCTGTCTGTCTGTCTGTCTGTCTGTCTGTCTGTCTGTCTGTCTGTCACCATGTCTGTCTGTCACCATGTCTGTCTGTCTGTCTGTCTGTTACCCTGTCTATCTGTCTGTTACTTTGTCTGTCTGTCTGTTACCCTGTTTGCTACATTGTCTGTTGCCCTGTCTGTCTGTCTGTTACCCTGTCTGTCTGTCTATTACCCTGTCTGTCTGTCTGTTACCCTGTCTGTCTGTCTCTCTGTTAGCCTGTCTATCTGTCTGTTAGCCTGTCTATCAGTCTGTTCCCCTGTTTGCTACATTGTCTGTTGCCCTGTCTGTCTGTATATTACCCTGTCTGTCTGTCTGTCTGTCTGTCTGTCTGTCTGTCTGTCTGTCTGTCTGTTACCCTGTCTGTCTGTCTCTCTGTTAGCCTGTCTATCTGTCTGTTAGCCTGTCTATCTGTCTGTTGCCCTATCTTCCTGTCTATTACCCTGTCTGTCTGTCTGTCTGTCTGTCTGTCTGTTGGTCTGTTACCCTGTCTGTCTTTCTGTCTGTTACCTTTGTTCGTGTGTCTGTTACCCTGTCAGTCTGTCTGTCTGTTACCTTGTCTGTTACCCTGTCTGTATGTTACCTTGTGTGTGTGTCTGTTACCCTGTCGGTTACCTTGTCTATCTGTCTGTCTATCTGTTACCCTGTCTACCTTTCTGTTACCTTGTCTGCCTGTCTGTCACCCTGTCTGTTACCCTGTCTGTCTGTCTGTTACCCTGTCTGCCTGTCTGTCACCCTTTCTGCCTGCCTGTTACCCTGTCTGTCTGTCTATCACCCTGTCTGTCTGCCTACCTTTTACCCTGTCGGTTATCCTGTCTGTCTTTTACCCTGTCTGTTTGCCTGTTACACTGTCTGTATGCTTGTCTGTTACCATGTCTGTCTGTCTTTCTATTTATCACCCTGTCTGTCTGCCTGCATATTACCCTGTCTGTTTGCCTGCCTGCCTGTCTATCTATCTGTCTGTCTCTTACACTGTAAGTATGTTTAACCACTACAAGACCCCCTTTTAATATTTCCCTGTTAAACTTAAAAAATCTGAAAAATGTTTAAGAGTTTCTTTATTGTTGTACTTTGAACTGAGTCGTTCTGTTGCTCTGTGTTTCAGACGATGCTGCTGGAGAAATGGAGAGTATATCAGAGACCGGAGGGAGAGAGTAACTTCCTGGTTTTCTCTCAAATGCTTGCAGGCATCAGCACAGACCTGAGGTCAGTGGAGCTCCCGTGGTCTCACTCAGCTATTTGTTGTTTATATTGCAAAGCCTCTCTCTGGTTTCCTGTCTTCTCTCCTCACAGATGGAAAGATCACACGTCATTTATTCGACATTAAAGACCATAGTCAAACCCCAGATCATTTACCCTATTGTTAGGAGTTTGTTTTTCAATTGGATTTCCCCTGTAAGACACGCACAAGCTCCTCTGCAGAACACAACAAGTTTGGCAGAACGCCTGCACTATTCTGAGCCACGCATTAAAGCAAAGCCCGGAGATCTTGATGAAGCCGGATCTGCTCTGATGTCATTTCCTGTGTACAGTAAATCTGACTGTGACTCTCTGTTCTCTCATTACAGGACAGAACTGCAGCTGCACCAGTTAAAGGAATACAACTTATTTGGTATTACATGCCCAACCAAGGTACAAAATAATGACAAAAATTAAAGTCTGCTTTTGTCATTTACTGTTTTCTAAATAAAATCATCCTACATAATTTTCTGTGAAAATATAACCTTCATATCTTTAATGTTGTTGTTTAGCGACCTCTATTGGTGATGAAAATTGCATATTGTGCCTTTAAAGCAGTCATTTTTATATTTGGCTTAGTAAATTTAATTCTTGACTTGAACTTCTCTTATTTTTTAAACAATCATTTCATATTTGCATTTTAAATTTTTTCATTTGGCTCCTGTTTGTCTACTCCTGTTGTTTTTACTTCAGGTGGATGAAAAGCAAAGGGCTTCAGTGGGATTCGGGAAACTGCTGGTTGCCATGAACACTTTGGGATTCACAGCAGAAGAACAGAAAGCCATTTGGCATGTTTTGGCAGCAATATACCACCTCGGTGTAGCAGGAGCATGCAAAGGTCAATTAGCAACATAATTATAGTCGAATCAAACTGTGTTTCTTGTAATAAAGCGCTGTATATTTTTGTATTATTTATTACGAACACAGTTACCGAGTCTTTCTTTTTTTTCTGTTCTTCCATGGCTCCAGTGGGCCGTAAGCAGTTTATGAGTTTTGACAGCGCGCAGACGGCCAGCGCCATCCTGGGTTGTGAGGGTGAGGAGCTTCACACGGCCGTCTTTAAACATCACCTGAGACAGTTACTGCAGAGAGCGACCGGAGGCGTCAGAGAGAGACGTTCGACTGAGGAACCTGAGGAAGGTCAGAATTCAGTCTGAGCCTCTTCACCAATCACAATCAAAGTTTTAAGATTCATTAAAGACCAGATGGCATAAAGGACAATGAATTTATCTTCAGCATAATTTGTGCACTGCGATAATACAATGAGATGTGAAAATCTATGTAGGAAAATCTGACACAACAGTCAATTATAGAAAAAAAACATTTGTTCAGTCCGAATCAAGTATCCTAAAAAGTCATGTAATTAAATCTGACTGTATATCTCTCTGACTGTCTGTCTATTTACCTGTCTGTCTTTCAGTCTTTCTGCCTGTTTATCTCTCAGTTTTTTAACTACCTGTCTGTCTGTCTGTCTGTCTGTCTGTCTGTATAGCTGTTTGTCTGTATATCTCTCAGTCTGTCTGTTTATCTATCCCTCTGTCTATGTATCTGTCTGTCTGTCTGTCTGTCTGTCTTTCTTTCTGTCCATTTGTTTATAACTCTTTGAGTGTCTGTCTATTTATCTGTATATCTGTTTATCTATTCCTCTGTCTATTGATCTGTCTGTCTGTATGTCATCTGTCTGTCTTTCTTTTTGTCTGTCTGTCTTTCTTTCTTTCTGTCTATTTGTCTATAACTCTCTGAGTGTCTGTCTATTTATCTGTATATCTGTTTGTTTATCTATCCCTCTGTCTATTGATCTGGCTGTCTTTTTGTCTGGCTGTCTGTCTGTATAGCTGTTTATTTGTCTATATATCACTCTGAGTATCTGTCTATTTATCTGTATACTTGTTTGTTTGTTTATCCATCCCTCTGTCTATTGATCTGTCTGTCTGTATATCTATCTGCTGGCCATCTGTCTGTATAGCTGTCTGTATATTTATTTTTGTCTGTCTGTATAGCTGTTTATTTGTCTGTATATCTCTCTGCCTGTCTGTCTATTTTTATGTATATCTGGCCATCTATCTGCCTGTCTGTATAGCTGTCTCTTTGTCTGTCTATTTATCTGTATACCTGTTTGTTGGTTTGTTTATCTATCCATCTGTCTTTTCATCTGTCTGTCTGTCTGTCTGTCTGTCTGTCTGTCTGTCTGTATATATCTCTCGGCCTGTCTCTCTGATTTTCTGTATATCGGTTTGTTTATCTGTCCATTTGTCTATCTATCTGCCTGTCTGTATAGCTGTCTGTCTGTCTATTTATCTATATACCAGTTTGTTTGTATATCTGACTATCAATCTGTGTATCTATTTGCCTGCCTGTCTATCTATCTATCTGCCTGCCCGTCAATTTGTCTGTATATCTATCTGTCTGTCTGTTTATCTGTATACCTGTTTGTTTATCTATCCATCTGTCTATTCATCTATCTGTCTGTCTGTTTGTTTGTCTGTCTATTATTCTGTATATCTGTTTGTTTATATATACATCTGTCTATCTATCTATCTATCTATCTATCTATCTATCTATCTGTCTGTCTCTCTGTCTGTATAGCTGTCTATTTGTCTGTATGTATAGCTGTCTGTCTGTTTATCTGTATATCTGTTTTTATCTATCTGTCTGTCTGTCTGTCTGTCTGTCTGTCTGTCTGTCTGTCTGTCTGTCTATCTATCTATCTATCTATCTATCTATCTATCTATCTATATATCTATATATATCTATCTGTCTGTCTGTCTATCTGTCTGTCTGCCTGTTTAGCCAACTGTCTGTCTGTCTGTCTGTCTGTCTGTCTGTCTGTCTAGCTGTCTGTCTGTCTATCTAGCTGTCTGTCTGTCTGTCTGTCTGTCTGTCTGTCTTTCTGTATAGCTGTCTATCTAGCTGTCTGTCTGTCTGTCTGTCTGTCTGTCTGTCTGTCTTTCTGTATAGCTGTCTATTTGTCTGTATGTATAGCTGTGTGTCTGATTATATGTATACCTGTTTGTTTATCTATCCATCTGTCTATTCATCTGTCTGTCTGTCTGTCTGTCTATTATTCTGTATGTCTGTTTGTTTATATATCCGTCTGTCTGTCTATTTGCCTGTCTATCTATCTATCTATCTGCCTATCTGTCTGTCTCTCTGTCTGTATAGCTGTCTATTTGTCTGTATATCTCCCGGACTGTCTATTTATCTGTATATCTGTTTGTTTATCTGTCTATTTGTCTATCTGTCTGTAGAGCTGTCTGTTTGTCTGTCTGTCTGTCTATTTATCTGTATATCTGTTTATATATTTATCTGTCTGTCTGTCTGTCTGTCTGTATATCTTGCATGTATATTTCATTTAGAAATGTGTGTGTTTCTCAGGTCCTAAAGTCAGTCCGGTTCAGTGTGTAGGAGGAATGGCTGCTGGTCTATATGAAGAACTGTTTACCACTATTGTCTCTCTCATAAACAGGTAAACACACGTAGACATACAGTATGCATTTGGCACTAAAATACACTTCATTAGTATTTGTGTTATCTGGGATTTGAACATG
This sequence comes from Misgurnus anguillicaudatus, assembly GCF_027580225.2. NCBI lineage: Eukaryota > Metazoa > Chordata > Actinopteri > Cypriniformes > Cobitidae > Misgurnus > Misgurnus anguillicaudatus. The sequence goes on from NC_073348.2 coordinate 37,819,735, forward strand.
ATACAAAATATAAACATCATACATAAGGACTTTGTACAATACATTATTTACCCACATTATACACATAATATCAGATGTTTTTGTTTCGTTTTTGTTTGCGACAATGTGTGTAGGAGTGTGCGGTGGTGGTGGTTATAGATGTGTTCAGACATGCAGTTTGTGGATCATGTTATATGTAGTCATTACTATTATGAGCATCTGCTAGCAGTAAACATGTTTCTCTTTGTTGCCTGCTTTTCCCAGAGCTCTGCAGTCTCAGCAGCTCACGCTGGCATCAGTGATCGTGGTGGACACGCCAGGCACGAGGAACCCCAGACACAGCGGAGATGAGCGGGCAGCCGGTTTCTCTGAGCTCTGTCACAACTACTTACAGGAGAGACTGATGGAGCACTGCTTCACACACACCTTTACACACACGCTGGACAGATACGCACAGGTGTGTTACCTGATGTCACCTGCAGTAGTGTGTGTAGCATTCCTGTAGCGTATCTTCTGTAGGGTGAACTGTCTAGTTGATGCTAGGACTATTAATAGTATATGAATAACAAACTCATCATGAATATCTTTTTGAATTGCTTGTCTGTGTATAGGAAGGAGTGCCTGTAGATTTCGCCGCCCCTGAGTCGAGTCCTTCAGACGTTGTGAATGCTGTAGACCAGCCTGGACTGCAGGTATGACCAAAATTCTCAGCAAGCTTTTCACAGACCTCAACCGACCCTGTAGTGTTACAGCAATGAGTTTCTGTTCGTATCCTCAGGTTCGAGGACCAGAAGGTGACGCCCGTGGTCTCCTATGGGTTCTGGATGAGGAGATGATCACTCCTGGTTCAACAGAGAGCACAGTTCTGGAAAGGGTGTGTCAGTACTTTGGTGGCACAGGTGGGTCAGCCGATTCAGTCTAGAAATACTTTGAGATTTTTATATTTGTCAGACGTTTCATTTGACTGTCTTCTATTTTTGCAGTACGACAGTGTGAGCAGCCTCTGCATTGTGAGATCGCTCACCTGATGGGCTCTGATCCGGTTCGCTATGATCTTTCGGGCTGGTTCAGTCAGGTTCAGAACAATCCATCTGCCCTCAATGCCAGCTCACTTCTGCAAAACTCCTCAGTGTAAGGGTATAAAAACAGACGGTTGGCAAGTTAATACAGCGACCAAACTATCGGTATCGGCAGATATCAGTCTAAATAATCGGCTATCAGTATTGGCAGATATCAGTCTGAATAATTGACTATCGATATCTGCCGATATCAATTTGAGTAATCGTAACAGTAGATCTCAGTCAGAATAATTGGCTAACGTATCGGCAGATTTTAGTCTGAATAATCAACTATCGATATCTGCAGATATCAGCCTGAATAATCGACTATCGATATCTACAGATATCAATTTGAATAATCGGTAACGCAGATATCAGTAAGAATAATCAGCTAACGGTATTGGCAGCCATTAGTCTGAATAATCGACTTTCGATATCTGCAGATATTAGTCTGAATAATCGGTAATGGCAGATATCAGTTTGAATAATCAACTATTGATATCGGCAGATATCAGTCAGAATAATTGATTATCGATATCTGCAGATATCAATTTGAATAATCGTAACGGAAGATATAAGTCTGAATAACCAATTATTGGTATCGGCAGATATTAGTCAGAATAATCGACTATCAATATCTGCAGATATCAATTTGAATAAGCGGTAACGCAGAAATCAGTCAGAATAATCGGCTAACGGTATCGGCAGATTTTAGTCTGAATAATCAACTATCGATATCTGCAGATATCAGTCTGAATAATCGACTATCGATATCAACAGATATAAATTTGAATAATCGGTAACACAGAAATCAGTCAGAATAATCGGCTAACGGTATTGGCAGATATTAGTCTGAATTATTGACTATCAATATCTGCAGATATCAATTTGAATAATCGGTAACACAGATATCAGTCAAAACAATCGGCTAACGGTATTGGCAGATATTAGTCTGAATAATTGACTATCAATATCTGCAGATATCAATTTGAATAATCGGTAACACAGATATCAGTCAAAACAATCGGCTAACGGTATCGGCAGATTTTAGTCTGAATAATCAACTATCGATATCTGCAGATATCAATTTGAATAATCGGTAACGGAAGATATAAGTCTGAATAACCAATTATTGGTATCGGCAGATATTAGTCAGAATAATCGACTATCAATATCTGCAGATATCAATTTGAATAATCGGTAACGCAGAAATCAGTCAGAATAATCGGCTAACGGTATTGGCAGATATTAGTCTGAATAATCGACTATCTGTATCTGCAGATATCAATTTCAATAATCGGTAACGGCAGATATCAGTCTGAATAATCAACTATCTGTATCCGCAGATATCAGTCTGAATAATCGGCTATCGGGTTTGGGCAGATACCAGTCAGAGTAATCGGCTATCAGTATCAGCAGATATCAGTCTGAATAATCGGCTATCGGTATCAGCAGATATCAATTTGAATAATCGGTAACGGCAGATATCAGTCTGAATAATCAGCTATCGGTATCGGCAGATATCAGTCAGAGTAATTTTGCAACTTTGGACCCAGACATAGCCAACACGCAACTAGTGTGAGTCAACCCAACTACTCCATTGGCGTCGCTTTGGTGTGTCCCTATAGACTGCTGAATGAATGTCCAAAAGCTTACACACCAAACGAACGCATCAAACTCTGACGTCCATCTCTCCATCTCTTTTGTTTTTTTAGGATAGAAATAAAAGCCCTATTTGAGCCACGGGCGTCTGTGCCTCCTCTCTGCCGGGGTTTGGGCGGCGTTGAGGGCGGATCCCAGCGGGCGCTGCAGAGGAGCGGTACCGTGCGAAAGACTCTGAGCGGAGGGATGGCGGCCCTCAGGAGACACTCCCAGTGCATCTCCGTCAAACTACAGGCGGTAAGCAAGCACACGGTCATTTGACTCTCGCATGAAAACAAATGACACGTCTGTTATCTCCAACATTTATGAAGCCAATGAACATTTCCATCCGTCTTTTGTCTGTAAACACATCTCACTTTCCATGACACACACACTCTCTCTCTCTCTCTCTCTCTGTGTGTGTGTTTGCAGGATGCGCTGGTCAATCTGATTCGGCGAGCTCGACCGGTCTTCCTGCAGTGTTTAAGTGCTAAAACAGATGGTTGTGGCTTTGATGTCCCAGCACTGCGTGTACAGCTGCACTCCACACACCTGCTCCCAGCGCTGCAGCTGTACCGAACAGGTTTCACACATATACATGCACACTTGTGTTTTTTATTTAAACTTGATTAGTGTTGTTAGCATTAGGAGCACAAAACTTGTGGGTTCGATTTTTAGGGAACACACATATGGATAACATTGTATAGCTACTACACGGTACATCATTTTCTGTTAAAAAACCTAAACTTGCATTGCATATGTAGTATCCTTGCAGTGTGCACTGGTTGCATACTACAAGCTTTTGCATACTGTGCACACTCAGTGTATGAATACACCATCCACCCTGAACATAGTCTTTATTTAATACCTTAGTTTTACATCTTTCGTGTGGACATTTGTTAATGTAAATACGTCGTTCTCTCTCTCTTTGCATTAGGTTATCCCGAGCACATGTCTGTGGGTGATTTCCGCTGTCGTTTCCAAGCTCTTTCCGCTCTTATAATAAAGCGTTATGGCTCTGTCTTCATTACTCCAGATGAGAGGAAGGTCTGGACATCCTAAATCACCAGCGCACACGCCTCATTACTTACTGTTAAAATGTCATTTGCTTCTAATGATGTCAAATGATAACATTTATTTGCCTCTATAACGTCTAGCTGTTTTTCTCAAACAACCAACAGAGGAACTTACCTTTAACTGTGTTTTTGCCCCGTACATCAGGCCGTGGAGGAGTTATTGATCGAACTGGATCTGGACAAGAAAAGCATCGTTTTGGGCTTGAGCCGGGTAAGATTTTTCTCTTTTTAAGAAATCCCCCGGGTTATTTTGTGCTCATGCTTTTAATGACTAAAAATGAAAAGTTCACATTGGATAACATTGCGTATACGTTCGGCAGGTGTTTATGAAGCGAGGCGTCTTGAGGTCTTTAGATCAGCAGAGAGATCAGTTAGTGAGCGGTTGGCTTGTTTACCTTCAAGCGTCCTGTCTGGGTCACCTGGGTCGGCAGAAATATCGCCGCATGAAGGTGAGTCTCGTGTTTGTCCTCTGCTGGGATGATGGAGGGTTATAGATCTGCAGATAGAGACACGGAGGTGTCTCAATGATTTATAGTGTAAAGAAAACCATTTTGAGTTATAAAGGATAAAGTACTGCATGTAAATGATGTTCTTCAGAAATAATTATGGTTTCATCTTAAGCATCTTAAGTCCTTATTATTTTTATTTTCCCCTGAAAAGAAGTAAACAGATCCTTACATCTTTTGCATATCAAATGTGAAATGGCCATGTTTGAAGAAATGTTGCTGATGTGTAATATGGTGGGTTTGTGCTGATCTGTGATCAGGTTCAGCAGATGGCAGTGAGTTGTATTCAGAGAAACTTGCGAGCTCTCACCTCAGTGTCGTGCTGGAGTTGGTGGAGGCTTCTGTGTAAAGTTCGCCCTCTGCTGGATGTCAACATGGATGACCAGCGACTCAGATCTAAAGAGGTACAGTACTGACACGCTGTAACAGATTAAACATTACCACTGAAATCACTAGAATTTATGAAAATTTCTGTCTGTAATCTGTCGGTCTGCCTTTCCATTTGTCTGTTTGTTTGTTTGTTTGTCTGTCTGTCTATCTGTCCATTAGTGTACTTGTCTGTCTCTCAATCTGTCTATCTGTTTGTTTGTTTGTTTGTTTGTTTGTTTGTTTGTTTGTCTGTCTGTCTGTCTTTATGTCTATAAGTCTACTTGTCTGTCTGTCTGTCTGTCTGTCTGTCTGTCTGTCTGTCTGTCTGTTTATCAATCTGTTTGTCTGCCTGTCTCTCAATCTATCTAACTATCTGTCTCTCTGTCCCTCAATCTGTCTATATGTTTGGCTGGCTGTCTATTAGTCTACTTGTCTGTCTGTCTGTCTGTCTGTCTTTCTGTCTGTCTCTCTATTTATCTATCTGTCTGTCTGTGTATTCATCTATATATCTGTTTGTTTGTTTGTTTGTCTGCCTGTCTACTGTATCTGTCTAATTGTCTGTTTGTTTATCTATCTGCCGGTCTGTCTATTTGTCTGTTTATTAGTCTACTTGTCTGTCTATCTGTTTGTCTGTATACCTGTCTGTCTGTCTCTCAATCTATGTCTGTTTAGCTGCCTGTTTGTCTATTAGCTTATTTGTCTGTTTGTCTATCCATCCATCTGTCTGTCTGTCTGTCTATTTGTTTGTCTATCAATCTGTTTGTCTGTATGTTTGGCTATCTGTCTATCTGTCTGTCTATTTATCTGTCTGTCTGTCTCCTAATCTATATGTCGGTTTGTTTGTCTGTCTGTCTGCTTGTCTACTGTATCTGTCTATTTGTCAGTCTATTTGTCTGTCTATTAGTCTGTCTATCTGTTTATTTGTTTGTTTGTCTGTCTGTCTACCTGTCTGTCTGTCTATTAATCTATATGTCTATTTGTTTGTTTGTTTGTCTGCCTGTCTACTGTATCTGTCTAATTGTCTGTTTGTCTATCTATCTGCCGGTCTGTCTATTTGTCTGTCTATTAGTCTACTTGTCTGTCTGTCTGTCTGTATATCTGTTTGTTTGTTTGTTTGTTTGTTTGTCTGTCTACCTGTCTGTCTGTCTGTCTGTCTGTCTGTCTGTCTCTCAATATATGTCTGTTTATCTACCTGTCTGTCTATTAGCTTATTTGTCTGTCTGTCTGTCTGTCTATCCATCTGTTTGTCTGTCTGTCTGTCTGTCTCTCAATCTATGTCTGTTTATCTACCTGTCTGTCTATTAGCTTATTTGTCTGTCTGTCTGACTGTCTGTATGTTTGTCTGTCTGTCTGTCTGTCTGTCTGTCTGTCTGTCTGTCTGTCTGTCTGTCTGTCTCTCAATCTATGTCTGTTTATCTACCTGTCTGTCTATTAACTTATTTGTCTGTCTGTCTGTCTGTCTGTCTGTCTGTCTGTCTATACATCTGTCTGTCTATCCATCTGTTTGTCTACTGTCTGCCTGTCTGTCTATTTGTCTGTCTATCTGTCTGTCTGTCTGTCTGTCTGTCTGTCTCTCAATCTACGTCTGTTTAGCTGCTTATTTGTCTGTTTGTCTATCCATCCATCCATCTGTCTGTCTGTCTATTTGTTTGTCTATCAATCTGTTTGTCTGTATGTTTGGCTATCTGTCTATCTATCTGTCTATTTATTTGTCTGTCTGTCTCCTAATCTATATGTCGGTTTGTTTGTTTGTTTGTCTGTCTGTCTGTCTGCTTGTCTACTGTATCTGTCTATTTGTCAGTCTATTTGTCTGTCTATTAGTCTGTCTATCTGTCTGTCTGTCTGTCTGTCTGTCTGTCTGTCTCTCCATCTATGTCTGTTTATCTACCTGTCTGTCTATAAGCTTATTTGTCTGTCTGTCTGTCTGTCTGTCTGTCTGTCTGTCTGTCTGTCTGTCTGTCTGTCTGTCTATCCATCTGTCTATCTATCTGTCTGTCTGTATATCCGTCTATCTGTCTGTCTGTCTGTCTGTCTGTCTCTTAATCTATGTCTGTTTATCTACCTGTCTGTCTATTATCTTATTTGTCTGTCTGTCTGTCTGTCTGTCTGTCTGTCTGTCTGTCTGTCTGTCTGTCTGTCTGTCTGTCTGTCTATCCGTCAGTAAGTCTATCTCTTTGTCTATGTTTCTGTCTAGCAAATGAGTTGTTTTAGGAATTGTCTTGTTTCCTTTACAGTATCGATCTGTCTGTCTGTGTTCCTGCCTGTCTGTCCTTCAGTCCATCATCATGTTATGAAGTTAACAGCATGTTTCATGTTAACAGTGTGCAGTGTGCAGATGATTTTGTTAGTTTTATTGTAAGTTATATTTGTGTTTCCCAGGATGAGATCAGTGCTCTGAGGAGACGCCTGGACAAATCCGAGAAGGAACGAAACGAACTGCGTCAGACTGCAGACAACCTGGAGACCAAGGTTTGTGTATGTGTGTGTGTGTGCCATGTAAGCGACAAGCTGTCTGTTAAAAAATCCATTCTCATCAGAAACCCATTAACACAAACTCTGCTTGTGATCATCTGATGAAGCTCTGATCTCTGCTGGTGATGAATGAAGTGCTCTCATACAGCGACACTGACAGATGAGAGAGTTCACGTATGTGTGTGTGTGTGTGCTTGTGCAGGTGACAGCCGTGACGTCTGAATTAAGTGATGAGAGGTTTAGAGGAGATGCCTTAAGTCAAGCTCTAGACATTGAACGAACAGAAAGACTTCGTCTCACCAAAGACAATAAGGAACTGCAGGTACCACACACTCATTGCATCTCTGTCACGATCTCAATTTTACTAGATTGACACAGAAATGTTTTACTTTGTGATGTATGCAAACTATCGAGCGGCTGGTTGAGAGCATTGCATTATGGGATACAGTATGGCTCATATAGTATGCATATTGCATACCATATTATGCACTGCAGACATAGTGTGTTAGTTTGCTGTTCTTGTGCTGCAGAGTCGGGTGGACCAGACTAAAGTGTCTCTTGATGCCCTGGAGAGGCAGTTAGAGGAAGAAAAGCAGAAAGTTAAAAGTAAAGAAGCTCTCAGCGGAGTGGCCACAGGTAGCACACATCCAACATCAGTCACAATCAAACAACCTGTCCAAAGAAATACAGACAATTTGTGGTTTTCGCTCACAGAAAGTGAGCTGCAGCTGCAGCTGGAGTGCGCGCAGACGGAGGTGGAGTTTCTGCGCAGGCGTCTGCGTCAGACAGAGGAAAGACTTGAGGGTGAGAAAGAAGCCAGACAGCAACTGGACACAAAGGTTCAACTATACATTACCTTCAAAATATATATCACATACGATGGCCCCATCCTGATTTAACCTCTCTGTCGCCTCCATGTGGCAGGTCCAAGAACTGCAGGTTCAGCTGGAGCAGTCCAAACGATCCGTAACCGAGCTGAAACGCCACTGCAGACGCTTGACCTCTGACCTCCAGGACGCTCGCGTGCTGACAGACAGCCTGCAGGGCCGCGCTCACGAGCTGGATAGGAAGCAGAGGAGGTCCGTCTCATTAGCATAAGAATCATTAATATTCACGGTCATGCTCGTCTGCTGATTGAATATGCATCACGAGTCTCCGTCTGCGTCCGCGTGTGTTTCTAGGTTTGACAGCGAGTTGACCCAGGCTCTCGAACAGGCTGATAATGAAAGGGAACAGAAGGAGAGGACCATCCAGGAGAACATCGCCCTGGGTGCTGAGGTCTTTACACTTCGAAAGACATTGAAGGTACGAGCCGAGGTCAAAGGTCGACGGCGCACCATCTGTGATGTCTGGGTGTCCTCTGTCGTGCCAGAGATCAGAGCTTAAACGATAAGGAAAAGTTCACATTGAGTCTGTCAGCTTACATTAAAGCAGGCGCACTGAATGAACGCAATGTTTTCTGAAGTCATTAAACATCTGAATGAAATTAAAGATAGTGTGGGGGAAATATTTGCACATATTTAGATCTGATTATGCATCTTGATTGTGTGTATGTGTGTGTTTGTGTATGTTTTATAGATTTATTGTTTGTTTGTGTATGTTTATGCTTTTAATATGTATAGAATTATTGTGTTTGTTGAGGTTTGTGTATGTGAGTATGTGTTTGTATGCTTGCTTGCTTGTGTGTGTGCATGTGTGTGTATAATTGTGTGTGAGTGTGATTGTATGTTTGTTAATGTGTGTGAGTGTGATTGTATGTTTGTAAATGTCCATTAAAATATCATGTGTGTGTGTGATTGTGTGTTTATTTGATTGTGTTTGTAAATTCCCATTAAGATGGTTTGTGATTGTGTGTTTGATTGTGTGTTTGTAAATCCCATTAAAATGTTGTGTGATTGTGTATGAGTTTGATTGTGTGTTCGATTGTGTGTTTTTAAATGCCCATTTTAAAATGTTGTGTGATTGTGTGTTCGATTGTGTGTTTGTAAATGCCTATTAAAATGTTGTGTGATTGTGTGTGTGTGTGTGTGTGTGTGTGTGTGTGTGTGTGTGTGTGTGTGTGTGATTGTGTGTTTGTAAATGCCCATTAAAATGTTGTGTGATTGTGTGTGTTTGATTGTGTATTTGATTGTGTGTTTGTAAATTCCCATTAAGATGTCATGTGATTGTGTATGAGTTTGATTGTGTGTTTGTAAATGCCCATTAAAATGTTGTGTGATTGTGTGTGTGATTGTGTGTGATTGTGTGTTTGGTTGTGTGTTTGATTTTGTGTGTGTTTGATTGTGTGTTTGATTTTGTGTTTGATTGTGTGTTTGATTTTGTGTGTGTTTGATTGTGTGTTTGATTTTGTGTGTGTTTGATTGTGTGTTTGATTGTGTGTGTGATTGTGTGTGTGATTGTATGTGTGATTGTGTGTTTGATTGTGTGTGTGTTGTGTGTTTAATTTTGTGTGTGTTTGATTGTGTGTGTGATTGTATGTGTGATTGTGTGTTTGATTGTGTGTGTGTTGTGTGTTTGATTTTGTGTGTGTTTGATTGTGTGTTTGATGTTGTGTGTGTTTGATTGTGTGTGTGATTGTGTGTGTGATTGTGTGTTTGATTGTGTGTGTGTGTGTGTGTGTGTGTGTGTGTGTGTGTGTGTGTTGTGTGTTTAATTGTGTGTTTGATTGTGTGTTTGATTGTGTATGGTTGTGTGTGTGATTGTGTAGGTGTTTGTGTAATTATAAATGTCCATTAAAATGTTGTGTGATTTTGTGTGTGTGATTGTGTGTGTGTGTGTGTTTGTGTGTGTGTGTGTTTGATTGTGTGTTTGATTGTGTGTTTGATTGTGTGTTTGATTGTGTGTGTGATTGTGTGTTTGATTTTGTGTGTGTTTGATTGTGTGTTTGATTGTTTGTGTGTTTGATTGTGTGTTTGATTGTGTGTGTGATTGTGTGTGTGATTGTGTGTGATTGTGTGTTTGATTGTGTGTGTGATTGTGTAATTATAAATGTCCATTAAAATGTTGTGTGATTGTGTGTGTGATTGTGTAATTATAAATGTCATTAAAATGTTGTGTGATTGTGTGTTTGAGTGTGTGTGTGATTGTGTGTTTGTAAATGCCCATTCAAATGTTGTGTGATTGTGTGTGTTTGATTGTGTATTTGATTGTGTGTTTGTAAATTCCCATTAAGATGTTGTGTGATTGTGTATGAGTTTGATTGTGTGTTTGATTGTGTGTTTGTAAATGCCCAATAAAATGTTGTGTAATTGTGTGCGTGTGATTGTGTTCGGTTGTGTGTGTGTGATTGTGTGTTTGATTGTTTGCGTGCTTGTGTGTTTGATTGTGTGTTTGATTGTGTAATTATAAATGTACATTAAAATGTTGTGTGATTGTGTGTGTGATTGTGTGTGTGTGATTGTGTGTTTGGTTGTGTGTGTTTGATTGTGTGTGTGTGTTTGATTGTCTGTGTGATTTTGTGTTTGATTGTTTGTGTGCTTTTGTGTTTGACTGTGTGTGTGATTTTGTGTTTGATTGTGTATGATTGTGTGTGTGAGATTGTGTAATTATAAATAGTGTGTGTGTGTGTGTGTGTGTGTGTGTGTGTGTGTGTGTGTGTGTGTGTGTGTGTGTGTGTGTGTGTGATTGTGTGTTTTTTTGTGTGTGTGTGTGTGTGTGTGTGTGTGTGTGTGTGTGTGTGTGTGTGTGTGTGTGTGTGTGTGTTTGATTGTGTGTTTGATTGTGTGTGTGTGTGTGATTGTGTGTATGATTGTGTGTTTGATTGTGTATGATTGTGTGTTCGATTATGTGTTTGTACTGTAAATGCCCATTAAAATGTCCTGTGTGTCTGTGTCTGTGCGTGCATGTGTGATTGTGTGTTTGTAAATGCCCATTAAGATGTCCTATGTGTTATTGTTGTCTGTTTAGGGTTATTTACTAAAAATATATTTTGAAATATGTTTACAAAAATGTATTTTTCACCAATATGTTTTTTGGCCTTTTTTGTATATTTTGAAATATATTTGAAATATAAATCTATTTAACAACATTTATATTCACTCGCACTGGAAGAAAAACTTTGTTTGTTACAAACCTGTAAACCTAACAGGTTTGAAAAGGTTAAAATTAAGCAATATCGCTCGAGTAGGAGTGCGATATAGCTCTATATCATCACGGCTGTGATTAGGCCAGAGGCACGAGGCCGCAGGCCGAGTGCCGGAGGCAATCACAGCCGTGATGATATAGAGCTATATCACACGACTCCGAGAGCGATATTGCTTTTATACAACAGTTCGACGGCACACGTTTGAAAAACGAAAACTAGAAAACAACAACGGAGTTATTTTAAAAGCCTCTTTGTTTGAGAACTACTTCTTCCGCCACGGATTTGAGGGCGGCCAGAATGACAGGTAAAACTTTCGGCTGCTTTGAAGCTCATAACAACTCAATGGACGGAAAAGCCGTTTCTTTATATTACCGTTTCTTGGTCACAAAGTGTAGTTTTAAGATTAGTTCAGTCGAGAATGTATATGTATTATATTTAAATCTGCAGTCGATTAGTAAAGATAGCGCCTGTTTGAACGTTTGCTTAGTGAGATTCGGTACGAATGAGAACCAAAGCATGAGCGGACATCAGTGTTCACTCGCCCTGCTGACCACCGCCCTCTCTGGGCTACATTTCTGACAGAGATACCCCGGCTCTCATGTTGGCCTTGTTTGTTTATGATCGTCAAAATGAGATCAAATCAGCAGTATTTGGTGTCATGATCAAACTATTACTTGTTTTTTAATTCATATTTAGTGTCTTTTGTGTTGTTATTGTTTTGGCGCGAGGTAAAAGTTAATAAAACTATACTTGTGAAACGTTACTATTGCTTTCTCATTTATTCTTAACGCGATACGAGCACTCGATTATTATTATTAAACTTTGTTCTTGTCAGTACTATATAAAACTGTTTTTTATAAGTGTCAGAGATATGTTTTTGCATGCTGCTTATAAATATACCAGTGGCGATATCTCATAACATGTTTTAATAGTCACGTCACGATTAAATAAATGATCCATGTCCACAATTAAAAGCTGCGGTGCTTACCTGCAGTTCCACGGTGTTTTCGCGTTCTGATAAAAGATATAGCTCCAGAAAAAAAATGAGTGTTTATATTCCTCTTTCCAAGTGTTAATCGTCCACACGATGTGACAAGACATTTCTCCCATTAACTGTAACGTAACATCCAAGAGCGCCGATCTTTGACTAATAACTTCAGATTGGGGATTCACAGACTGATTTATGAGCTAGTAAACTAATGAGACACACACACGGAGAGTGATTCACACAGCGCGTCTGTGTTTTTCCATTCAGAGATGAGCCTGCTTAGGACCTCCATTCACTAGGTGGCGGAATAATACTAAAGGTGAAGCGGCTACAGTGCTGTTATCAGCACAATATCGTATGGCTCTTAGCCAATCAGATTCGAGAACCAGAAAGAACTGTTGTATAATTAAATATATTTTCAACTTCAAAAATAAACTTTATATAATATTATATTTTATATATACTTTTATATTTTGGCCAGGAAAAATAAGTTTTCTGCAATAAGGAATGTAAAATTAGAAATGTATTTGTTGCCCCTGAAATACATTTTGAAATGTTAATATATGAAGGTTGAAACTAAATATATCTTCATATTCAAAATATATATTTAATTAAGCTTTACTATCTACAAAATGTATTTAGCATTTATATAAAGATATTTTGGCCTGAGAAATATTGTGTACTTGTGTGTTTGTATGTGTGCAGGAGAGTCAGATGGAGGTCACACATCTACAGCAGCAGAAAGAGGAGTTGTGTGCTCAGATTCGTGACTTAAGTGTGCCGCTCCACCTCACCAGCGACTCCGTCCCAGAGCTGAAGAAACATCTGCGTGAACTGGAGAGCAGAGACACAGAGCGAGCCGAGGAGATCACACAAATGAGTGCTAAACTCAAACAACACGAGCAGGTGGATTCATCATTCATTCATCCCCAAAATCTGAGTTCAGACTCCATACAGTATTATAAAAAAATTAATATAATAATTCAGTATTCACATCAGCATTATAGTTCACATGAACCATTTATTGAAACAAAGAAGCATACGTGTCAATTAAAACCATCGTGATCATTGACTCTAAACACATTGACACATAAGGCTGGATGTCAAGGACAGTGATCTAAGTAAATTTGTTCTCCTCAGGTTCATCTGCGTTTTGAGATGGAGATGGAGAGGATGAAGCAGATCCATCAGAAGGAGCTGGAGGACAAAGACGAGGAACTTGAGGACGTGCAGAAGTCCTCACAGAGAAGGGTGAGGAACACAGAATGACTGCCATAAACCATCTCGTCTCAGACGCGTCCTCTGATGTCTGCTGTGTGTTTGTGTGTCTGTGTAGCTGCGACAGCTGGAGATGCAACTAGATCAGGAATATGAAGAGAAACAGATGGTGGTTCATGAGAAACATGATTTGGAGGGTCTGATAGCCACACTGTGTGAACAGGTAACACACACACACACATATATATATAGCCATTGACTTCTATTGATTTAACATTTAACTTAACCGTAATCCTACCCTTAGCATAAAACACTGTGGGGTTTTAGAATAATAATAATAAAATTATTTATTATTTATTTATATTATTTAAAAAAATATTAATTATTTAATTCATTTTTTATTATTACAATTATTTTTATTAGCATTATTATTATCATTGTAAATATTTTAGTACAGGCCTCAAACAGAGTTTGTGAGTTGCCCGCCAAAGCACGTTTAATTAATATTTATTTATTACATATTTTTATATTAGCTTGGCTTCTTTTATGTGTGCATATCAACAAATAAAATAAAATTAACAAGTAAAATAAAATGTTTTGAGTAGACTATATAAAAAGGTAGCCCTCCAGTTTGTTTTATTATTTTGGTAGCCCCTGCTCACAAAAAGGTTGGAGACCCCTGTTTTAGTAGTTACCACAACCAACTCTGTCCATCATTCCCCATCATCCTTTTACTCCACCCTAATCCTGATGTAATTATTAATAAAATAAATAATAGTAATTTTTTTATTATTATTATTCATAGCAATATTATTCATATTAATACTCTTTTTTTATAATAATAATAATAATAATTCATTTTTATATTGTTATTATTATTATAATTAATACTTTTACCACTTTTATAAATGTATTAATTAATCTATTTTGGTTGTCAGTATATATGAAGAGTTTGGTTCCAAAACGCAATAAATCCATTTTGACAAATTTTGGTAAAAACGTATTTTCTATACCAAGAAAGTGACAAGATGAAAACAACTATTTTCTGTTACAAACTTTCACACAGCATCTTTAGGTTATAAAAACATAAAAAATTCAAATCCATAAGTTGATTTTCAAAGATTTATTATAAAAACGGATTATTTTTTCCACAAAATGCAATAAATCCATGACAAGTTTTTATTCAAAATGCTATAAATCTATTGAATCAATAGCCTATATAAATGTGCATTCATCTTTGCCATGTTATATTCATTTAGTTGACTAGTTGTACACACTAATTAAAAATATAAACATTAATGTCATTAATCAAAACACTTACTTTGTCATATTAAGAACCCTGTCATTGCGGTTACTTGACGTCTTCGCTTAACGTCTTTCACAGCGATCGACTGTAAAATGTTTTTGGTCCTGCTCGATTTTCGTTGACTTTGAGTAAAATTATGTACAGTTTTTCATAAGATCCTCTGGGGTCAATGTGTTAGCATGAGAAGGTTGATGCTGTCGGGAGAACAAGCACCCGTCTCCCGAGTGCCTCTCAGGGAAATTATTAGATGCTGATGGCTTACGTTTCTTTCCCATCACAGAAAACCATCACAGGTTTATCATTGCAATTAAAGTATTATTTTGTTTTGTTTGTTGATCACGTAGTACAAAGTAGATGAGGAAAACTAGGACTCCGTGTACTACGCGCGTCCGCCATTGTTTGTTTACATTGCGTGAACGGTGGGCTGTAATATCAGAAATGGATTTATTGCGTTCTGTAAAAAAGTGGGAGTGGCGTTTGTCGCATTTTGGGAAAAAAGGGAGAAAAGATGACAGAATAACACGGCGGATAATGGATTTTGCGTAAAATTAAGAATTTACTTTTAACTACTGACCTGATATAATACTGATTTTGGCAGTAACTCATTTTTTTCAAAAATGGCGTTTATTGCGTTTTGGAACCAAACTCTTCATATGTTTGTTTGTTTGTCTTGAGTATTTTGTATTTGCTTTATAACAAAAAATTATTAGAAAGATTAATCTTCGCAGATGAAATGCTTACAAATACTACACTTTAAGGTTAGCTAAGATGAAATAAAGTCAGTTTTTGGGATATTTTGAATGTAACCAGGACACATGATTGTTACACCCTAGTATCACTCCTTGCATGGTTTTGTTTATAAATATATAATAAATAAAAAATGTAAATTTTTATTTAAAAAATGTAAAGTCCACCTGTGGTAGATAATTGTATTACTTAAAACTCATCTTAACATAATATCAAAACATATTATTTTACATAATATCATTTGTAAAAGTTTTTTTTTGTGACAGTAATTTCTTCATGCTTTAAAAAGGCTTGAATGTAGCTCTACACCCTTGCATCACTTAGTATATGTGGATCAATGAATATGCTAATTAGTCCCCGCCTCTTTTCAAAAACCTCGGACCATAGATATATATGAAGAGTTTCGATGCAAAACTATATGAATCCATTTTTTTACATTTTGTCATAACATGTTTATTATTATGTTATTATTTTGTTTTATGGTGCTACTTTTTTAAGTTATGAAGGTTTAAATCAAAACAAACGAACTGCAGTTGAATTGAAATTAATTGGAATGCACAACCAAAAAACGAGATTTCTGAACAATTAAAAAAACGGTGGTTATCTCGTTTTGCAACGAAACTCTTCATATGTAGATAGATGCTACAGCATTCACAAAATGCATACATAAACTTGATGAATTTGCACATCGTTTGTCTTCGAAACGACAACAAAACAACAACATTCCAAAATGTCATCAAATGGGGCTATCATGGCAGATAATAAAGTCCTCGCTCGCTTTTTGTGAACTCTAGGCCCTGTCTGGGAATTATTTAAATTAGGGACATTGTGCTGTTTGACTTGTTGTAGTTCTTGAAAGGTTTTTTCTATTATAGAGAATATCTCTTGATATTATCACAACTTTGACAATATCTCTTTTCTTAAGAGCGGACTTTTGAGCTTTGTACTTGCAAACCTTTTGTGCTTAAGCAGCAACATTACACACCACATAAAACATAATAGGTCCTAGTCGTGACATAAAAATAAAATGCTGCCGGCTCATCTAGGTTATATAAACATGGTATCAAATGCTTTTTCAAGATGATATTTTACTGTAGTGTTTAGAACAATGTGTGGTCTTCATTTGCAATTACCAAAAAAAAAAACACTTCTTGGTGATACTATTAAAAACAGTACTGTGCAAAATGCAATGGTATTGCAATGATATAATGGCCATGAGATAATTATATCTCAGTATTTTATTAAGAAAATACAAGGAATTTGTGTGTAGTATTCAAAATCAGAATAAAATGAAAAGTTAAAGTGTTGAGTATTTAATGTGAGCTTGAGCAATAGCAGGAACCTGCAGGCTCACTTAAACCTAAATGAAATGAAATCCTAATTTCTAATTTAAATCTAATGACTTCAGGACGTCAGTTTCCTCAAAAGGGTTCAAGATGTGTTTAGTGCAAAGAGAGATCACAATAAATACTGACTTTTGCCTGAAGAAGCCATTTTGTATTAAAGTTTTTTTTTACATATTTTCTGTTTGTATTTTAATAAAGAGAGCGATAAATAAATATGGAGGGTAAAACTTTGCTAAAACAACAAAGCTGGTAGTGGTCTAAGGCCATGTTTACATTAGAGCATTTGCGTTTTAAAACGGCATTTTAAAATGAAAACGATCCTCGTTTATACTGGCATTTTAAAAAGAATCTTCATCCACACTATACACCACCATAAACGCATGAAACATGACCAATCACGTAACTGGGCATGCGCATAAAAGTGTAAAATAACTTATTACTCTAATAATAGCTTACCTTTGCACGTTTACGCAGCCTAGGGGGTGTGCGATATTGACAAAAATTCATACATGGGTCCTTTGCTGGCAACTATAACAGACACTATTTTTGAACCTATAAAAATGTGTTTGGGAAAGTCTTATACTGTTCTATTTCCCCCCTACAACATATTAATATGATTAATAGGTTAATTTTGATTAAAAGGTCTTTATTATTTAAAAAGAAAGCATTCAAGTGAACAGTACTAAACAGTAGCGAACTTGTAGCAAAAATTAATTTCAGCAAATGCAAACTTCAATCAAACAAAGTAAGAAGTGAAGTATTGCTTTAGACTACCAGAAATGCTTATTGCATTAATTTTTAAAAGTGTGCGAGGTCCGTGCACGTCCTCCGCTAGCAACGCACAAATAGCTAAAAGCCAAGCGCCTAAACGAGCATTATAATAATGACGTTGAGTTTATTGTTTTTATTAATTTATATTCACAAAACTTATCAACAAAACATCGATTTAAATTAAGAGACAAATTAACTGAAACGAAATTTTTAAAGTAGCAAACAAAACTTACATTAAACTGGAAAATAATGTCTGACCCATTACAATTCTCCCTTTATATTGGCCTTTGCAACGCCTATATGGCATTTAAAATTACAGTCTATCTTTCGTAAGCTAACTAAATTTAAACAAAACATAAACACTTATACTGTTCTAGCTCCCCCTACAACATATGAATATGATTAATAGGTTAATTTTAATTTTATAACTAAACAGAAAGGTCTTTATGATTTAAAAAGAAAGCATTCAAGTGAACAGTAAACAGTAGCGAACTTGAAGCAAAAATAAATTTACGCAAATGCAAACTTCAATCAAACATAGTAAGAAGTGAAGTATTGCTTTAGCCTACCAGAAATGCTTATTGCATTAATTTTTAAAAGTGTGCGAGGTCCGTGCACGTCCTCCGCTAGCAACACACAAATAGCTAAAAGCCAAGCGCCTAAACGAGCATTATATTAATGACGTTGAGTTTATTGTTTTTATTAATTTGTATTCACAAAACTTATCAACAAAACATCGATTAAAATTAAGAGACAAATTAACTGAAACGAAATTCATTTTAAAGAAGCAAACAAAACTTACATTAAACTGGAAAATAATGTCTGACCCATTACAATTCTCCCTTCATATTGGCCTTTGCAACGCCTATATGGCATTTAAAATTACAGTCTATCTTTCGTAAGCTAACTAAATTTAAACAAAACATAAACACATTAAACCCAACAATACTCAAACATTAATATAAAACAGACATTATCTAAAAGGATACATGTTAAAACAATCCGATATAGCGTTTATAATAGCTGGTTGGTAGATGTTTACTATTTTTGGCAAATTCTCCGTTGCAAACCAATATTTACATGAATAAAATAATTTTTACTTTGAAAATGATGCGCTGTCACGTTAACATCAGCTGTTCGTTTACATAAGACTCCATCTACGTTCATTTACACTCAGAGCAACGTCTGAGTTCTCAGACTAAAACAGGGTCTTCAGCGTTTGCGAACGAATCCGTTTATGAGGGTCGGAAACGGTGGTGTAGTGTAGATGAAAGGCGTAAACGTAGCAAAAGTAACGCGTTTTAAAGCATAAACGCATTAATGTAAACATAGCTTAAGTCTCTTTGCACACAAGTACTACATTACCATCTTGTCAAGGATGTTACATTCATGTCATTATGCAATATATTTCATCCTTACATTTTCACCTCCTTAACATGATGTTAGCCAATGTTCCACAAATCTTTCCTGTTAGGTGGGTTATATTACTTTGTATATTGTAACTTTTAGTATAGTAGCTACACGACACCAAATGAGTTTCATAGCCTCTGTGAATTTTTGCTACCATTACACATGGTGTCTGCGGGCCATCGTGAACACTAATGTGAATATGTTCTGGATGAGTGATCGCTACAGATATAGATACAATGAATCTGATGCTGCTTAAAGTGACCCTTTATGCTTTTTCCTTTACTAAAATTAACCATGGTTTTACTACAAGTATAACCAAAATACATGGCACTATACAGTAGTCCAACCATGGTTGACACAAATGAACCATAGAAACCCAATATATCCCGTTGTCTTACTGTAGTTCTTGTAGTAAAACAAAGGGCCTTTCACACAGCAGAAACCTTTTCATAGTCCCTGATCTATTTGCGGGACTTCCCACTTTTTGGCATGTTCAGACCACAGGAACTGGGGACGTATTTAGTACCAGGACTGCCTTCGGGGTCTAAATTAGCTTTAGGGTAGGGTACAACAACACAACATGAACTATTCATGACGCAACTTGGTGTTTATTGGTCAAATATTTTTAAACATTTAAAAAAACATTTAAAAAGAAATATAAAGTTTATACTATATGAACATGTTACAAGATGTAAACAAACATAAATTAACATGTTATTTATAGTAGCCATGGTTTTACCACAGTAACCATAGTTCAACTAAGGTATTTGTACACTTTTACTGTAATAAACCATGGTTACTACACTTTTACAGTAATAAAACCATGGTTACTACACTTTTAAAGTAATAAAACCATGGTTACTACACTTTTAAAGTAATAAAACCATGGTTACTACACTTTTACTCTTAAAAAAATGGTTACTAAATTTTTACCATAATAAATGCACGATTACTATCATTTTACTCTAATAAAACCATGGTTACTACACTTTTACCATAATAAAACAATGGTTACTACACTTTTACCCCCCAAAAAAATTTTACTAAATTTTTACTGTTATAAATTCATGGTTACTACACTTTTACCCTAATAAAACCATGGTTACTACACTTTTACTGTAATAAAACCATGGTTACTAAACTTTTACTGTAATAAAACCATGGTTACTAAACTTTTACTGTAATAAAACCATGGTTACTAAACTTTTACTGTAATAAAACCATGGTTACTAAACTTTTACTGTAATAAAACCATGGTTACTACACTTTTACCATAATAAAACCATGGTTACTAAACTTTTACTGTAATAAAACCATGGTTACTAAACTTTTACCATAATAAAACCATGGTTACTACACTTTTACTCTTAAAAAAAAAGGTTACTAAATTTTTACCATAATAAATGCACGATTACTATCATTTTACTCTAATAAAACCATGGTTACTACACTTTTACCATAATAAAACAATGGTTACTAAATTTTTACTGTTTTAAAACCATGGTTACTACACTTTTACCCCCCAAAAAAAAATTTTACTAAATTTTTACTGTTATAAATTCATGGTTACTACACTTTTACCCTAATAAAACCATGGTTACTACACTTTTACCGTAATAAAACCATGGTTACTACACTTTTACCGTAATAAAACCATGGTTACTACACTTTTACCGTAATAAAACCATGGTTACTACACTTTTACCGTAATAAAACCATGGTTACTACACTTTTACCGTAATAAAACCATGGTTACTACACTTTTACCGTAATAAAACCATGGTTACTACACTTTTACCGTAATAAAACCATGGTTACTACACTTTTACCGTAATAAAACCATGGTACTACACTTTTACCGTAATAAAACCATGGTTACTACACTTTTACCGTAATAAAACCATGGTTACTACACTTTTACCATAATAAAACAATGGTTACTACACTTTTACCCCCAAAAAAAATTTTACTAAATTTTTACTGTTATAAATTCATGGTTACTACACTTTTACCCTAATAAAACCATGGTTACTAAACTTTTACTGTAATAAAACCATGGTTACTAAACTTTTACTGTAATAAAACCATGGTTACTACACTTTTACCATAATAAAACCATGGTTACTAAACTTTTACTGTAATAAAACCATGGTGACTACACTTTTACCATAATAAAACAATGGTTACTACACTTTTACCCCCAAAAAAAATTTTACTAAATTTTTACTGTTATAAATTCATGGTTACTACACTTTTACCGTAATAAAACCATGGTTACTACACTTTTACTGTAATAAAACCATGGTTACTACACTTTTACCATAATAAAACAATGGTTACTACACTTTTACCCCCAAAAAAAATTTTACTAAATTTTTACTGTTATAAATTCATGGTTACTACACTTTTACCATAATAAAACCATGGTTACTACACTTTTACTCTTAAAAAACATGGTTACTAAATTTTTACCATAATAAATGCACGATTACTATCATTTTACTCTAATAAAGCCATGGTTACTACACTTTTACCATAATAAAACAATGGTTACTAAATTTTTACTGTTTTAAAACCATGGTTACTACACTTTTACCCCAAAAAAAAATTTTTACTAAATTTTTACTGTTATAAATTCATGGTTACTACACTTTTACCCTAATAAAACCATGGTTACTACACTTTTACCGTAATAAAACCATGGTTACTACACTTTTACCGTAATAAAACCATGGTTACTACACTTTTACCGTAATAAAACCATGGTTACTACACTTTTACCGTAATAAAACCATGGTTACTACACTTTTACCGTAATAAAACCATGGTTACTACACTTTTACCGTAATAAAACCATGGTTACTACACTTTTACCGTAATAAAACCATGGTTACTACACTTTTACCGTAATAAAACCATGGTTACTACACTTTTACCGTAATAAAACCATGGTTACTACACTTTTACCGTAATAAAACCATGGTTACTACACTTTTACCGTAATAAAACCATGGTTACTACACTTTTACCGTAATAAAACCATGGTTACTACACTTTACCGTAATAAAACCATGGTTACTACACTTTTAACCATGGTTACTTCACTTTTACCGTAATAAAACCATGGTTACTACACTTTTACCGTAATAAAACCATGGTTACTACACTTTTACCGTAATAAAACCATGGTTACTACACTTTTACCGTAATAAAACCATGGTTACTACACTTTTACCGTAATAAAACCATGGTTACTACACTTTTACCGTAATAAAACCATGGTTACTACACTTTACCGTAATAAAACCATGGTTACTACACTTTTAACCATGGTTACTTCACTTTTACCGTAATAAAACCATGGTTACTACACTTTTACCGTAATAAAAACCATGGTTACTACACTTTTACCGTAATAAAACCATGGTTACTACACTTTTACCGTAATAAAACCATGGTTACTACACTTTTACCGTAATAAAACCATGGTTACTACACTTTTACCGTAATAAAACCATGGTTACTACACTTTTACAGTAATAAAACCATGGTTACTAAACTTTTACCGTAATAAAACCATGGTTACTACACTTTTACCGTAATAAAACCATGGTTACTACACTTTTACCGTAATAAAACCATGGTTACTAGACTTTTACCGTGATAAAATCATGGTTACTACACTTTTACCTTGATAAAACCATGGTTACTACACTTTTACCGTAATAAAACCATGGTTACTACACTTTTACCGTAATAAAACCATGGTTACTACACTTTTACCGTAATAAAATCATGGTTACTACACTTTTACCTTGATAAAACCATGGTTACTACACTTTTACCGTAATAAATTCATGGTTACTACACTTTTACCTTGATAAAACCATGGTTACTACACTTTTACCGTAATAAAACCATGGTTACTACACTTTTACAGTAATAAAACCATGGTTGCTACACTTTTAATGTAATAAAACCATGGTTACTACACTTTTACCATAATAAAACCATGGTTACTAAACTTTTACTGTAATAAAACCATGGTTACTACACTTTTACCGTAATAAAACCATGGGTTACTAAACTTTTACTGTAATAAAACCATGGTTACTACACTTTTACCGTAATAAAACCATGGTTACTAAACTTTTACTGTAATAAAACCATGGTTACTAAACTTTTACAGTAATAAAACCATGGTTACTAAACTTTTACCGTAATAAAACCATGGTTACTACACTTTTACCGTAATAAAACCATGGTTACTACACTTTTACCGTAATAAAACCATGGTTACTAGACTTTTACCGTGATAAAATCATGGTTACTACACTTTTACCTTGATAAAACCATGGTTACTACACTTTTACCGTGATAAAACCATGGTTACTACACTTTTACCGTAATAAAATCATGGTTACTACACTTTTACCTTGATAAAACCATGGTTACTACACTTTTACCGTAATAAAACCATGGTTACTACACTTTTACCGTAATAAAACCATGGTTACTACACTTTTACCGTAATAAAACCATGGTTACTACAATTTTACCGTAATAAAACCATGGTTACTACACTTTTACAGTAATAAAACCATGGTTACTACACTTTTACCATAATAAAACCATGGTTACTAAACTTTTACTGTAATAAAACCATGGTTACTACACTTTTACCGTAATAAAACCATGGGTTGCTACACTTTTAATGTAATAAAACCATGGTTACTACACTTTTACCGTAATAAAACCATGGTTACTAAACTTTTACTGTAATAAAACCATGGTTACTACACTTTTACCGTAATAAAACCATGGTTACTACACTTTACCGTAATAAAACCATGGTTACTACACTTTTAACCATGGTTACTACACTTTTACCGTAATAAAACCATGGTTACTACACTTTTACCGTAATAAAAACCATGGTTACTACACTTTTACCGTAATAAAACCATGGTTACTACACTTTTACCGTAATAAAACCATGGTTACTACACTTTTACCGTAATAAAACCATGGTTACTACACTTTTACCGTAATAAAACCATGGTTACTACACTTTTACAGTAATAAAACCATGGTTACTAAACTTTTACCGTAATAAAACCATGGTTACTACACTTTTACCGTAATAAAACCATGGTTACTACACTTTTACCGTAATAAAACCATGGTTACTAGACTTTTACCGTGATAAAATCATGGTTACTACACTTTTACCTTGATAAAACCATGGTTACTACACTTTTACCGTAATAAAACCATGGTTACTACACTTTTACCGTAATAAAACCATGGTTACTACACTTTTACCGTAATAAAATCATGGTTACTACACTTTTACCTTGATAAAACCATGGTTACTACACTTTTACCGTAATAAAATCATGGTTACTACACTTTTACCTTGATAAAACCATGGTT
Organism: Misgurnus anguillicaudatus; assembly: GCF_027580225.2. Classification (NCBI taxonomy): domain Eukaryota; kingdom Metazoa; phylum Chordata; class Actinopteri; order Cypriniformes; family Cobitidae; genus Misgurnus; species Misgurnus anguillicaudatus. The sequence goes on from NC_073348.2 coordinate 37,844,142, forward strand.
ACTACACTTTTACCGTAATAAAACCATGGTTACTACACTTTTACCGTAATAAAACCATGGTTACTACACTTTTACCGTAATAAAACCATGGTTACTACACTTTTACCGTAATAAAACCATGGTTACTACACTTTTACCGTAATAAAACCATGGTTACTTCACTTTTACCGTAATAAAACCATGGTTACTACACTTTTACCGTAATAAAAACCATGGTTACTACACTTTTACCGTAATAAAACCATGGTTACTACACTTTTACCATAATAAAACCATGGTTACTAAACTTTTACTGTAATAAAACCATGGTTACTAAACTTTTACAGTAATAAAACCATGGTTACTACACTTTTACCATAATAAAACCATGGTTACTAAACTTTTACTGTAATAAAACCATGGTTACTACACTTTTACCGTAATAAAACCATGGGTTACTAAACTTTTACTGTAATAAAACCATGGTTACTACACTTTTACCGTAATAAAACCATGGTTACTAAACTTTTACTGTAATAAAACCATGGTTACTAAACTTTTACAGTAATAAAACCATGGTTACTAAACTTTTACCGTAATAAAACCATGGTTACTACACTTTTACCGTAATAAAACCATGGTTACTACACTTTTACCGTAATAAAACCATGGTTACTAGACTTTTACCGTGATAAAATCATGGTTACTACACTTTTACCTTGATAAAACCATGGTTACTACACTTTTACCGTAATAAAACCATGGTTACTACACTTTTACCGTAATAAAATCATGGTTACTACACTTTTACCTTGATAAAACCATGGTTACTACACTTTTACCGTAATAAAACCATGGTTACTACACTTTTACCGTAATAAAACCATGGTTACTACACTTTTACCGTAATAAAACCATGGTTACTACAATTTTACCGTAATAAAACCATGGTTACTACACTTTTACAGTAATAAAACCATGGTTACTACACTTTTACCATAATAAAACCATGGTTACTAAACTTTTACTGTAATAAAACCATGGTTACTACACTTTTACCGTAATAAAACCATGGGTTACTAAACTTTTACTGTAATAAAACCATGGTTACTACACTTTTACCGTAATAAAACCATGGTTACTAAACTTTTACTGTAATAAAACCATGGTTACTACACTTTTACCGTAATAAAACCATGGTTACTACACTTTTTACCCAAAAAAACATGGTTACTAAATTTGTACTGTTATAAATTCATGGTTACTACACTTTTACCCTAATAAAACCATGTTTATCTGTGTACTGTATGGGTGACCTGAGCCTGTTTTTATGGGTGAAAAATGAGTAGTAGTTTTGACCTGATATAGGGTTATTTCAGTAAAATACAAGCAGATGAGAGAAAAGAGGAATATGTTTTATTTAAGTTCAAGTGCATTTTCAAACATTTACTTCCAAAAAAGTTTAACACTTATTATTTGACTGAAGAAAAGTTCTGCTATTCTGATTCAAAGTTATAACATATAATATATCTCGCTCTCTCTGGTCCCAGGTGGGCCACAGAGACTTTGATGTGGAGAAAAGGTTGAGGCGAGACCTGAAGCGAACACACGCTCTGCTCAGTGATGCGCAGTTGCTGCTGTCCACCGTTGAACAGCCCGGTCAGAGTCATGACCCCGGTGCTAAGGAGCAGCTGGAGAGACTGCACTGCCAGGTGATACTGCCAACCCATCATTACAACTGCAGACCATCACTCATTTATAGACCTCAGCTTTATTACTCTTACACATTTAATGCTGGAATATTGAACTGAAGTAAATTATAGCCCTACAATAAAGCACAAACTTTATTTCCAAAGTTATGGGATAATATAAAGAGCCATATGGGCAATTCCATGCAAATGTTAAGTTTCCATACAAAACCAGTATGGTTACTTTTTTAACCCCTTAACCTACATCCTTAGTTTTTAGCATTTTCCAAAAACAACGTAGCCACATTAAAATGTCTGCAGCCCTCAAACCTTGTGGTCTGTTAACTCTGGTGTTTTTTGAAACTAGACACTTGAAATTTTGTTGCCCAATTTTTATAATAATATGCATATTAAACTACAAAAATAAAAAAAGTTTTTTCTGCTTTTAGTACAGTTCACTAAACATCATCCATAAAATTTCATGAAAATTCTACAAAACTTAAGACGTCCAAGCTAATCTACTTACTGTACAGTTGTCCTTATGCTTTACTCGTTAACCAGATTTAACTTGTTTACTGTATGTCATTTCATGTGTACGTGTGTTTCAGTTGGAGGACAGTGAAGCCAGACGATTGGAGGCTGAAAGCATACAGAAGACTCTTTCAGCAGAGCTCGATAACGCTCAGATGGAGTTGGAGAACATCTGCAAACAGAAGAGCCTGGTGATAACCAGAGACCAAAAGACTATAAAAGTGCATATATGAAAACTCTCTGATCATCTCAGTTCATCTCTGTTTCTCCAGGTGGATGAGCAGCTGGCTCAGCTGAGGTACGAGAGAACAGATCTGATGAAGAGACTCGAGGAAGACCAGGAGGACCTGAATGAGCTCATGCAGAAGCACAAAGCCCTCATCGCTCAGGTCTCTGTGTGACTTATCTTCATCAGCAGGAGGTTATTTGTGTTTTTTGAACCTAACTAAAATCTCTGATGTTTATATCAGTCTTCCAGTGATATCTCTCAGATCAGAGAACTTCAGGCTGAGCTTGAGGAGCTGAAGAAACAGAGACAGACTTTACAAGAGCAGGTGAGGAGAGAAACAGCACTGGGTGTAAAGCTTTTGCCTTATAAGAAATCTTGTTTTGAACCAAATATATCAGAATATATAAAAAAAAATATATATATATATATATATATATATATATATATATATATATATATATATATATATATATATTTTTTTTTTTTTTTTTTTTAGTATTAAATACTAAATATTAGTTGAGAAACTTGTGAGAAGATAAACAAAATACAAGATATTATATAGAAGATTTTATTGGATGCACGCGCGTTGTCCTGGCTACTCTTCTGAAACGAAGTGAACTTCCAATCTGTATTTATATAACGGTCTGGCTAGTGGCTAAACTGATCTCTAAAACAAAAACCTTTTCGAAAATAAAATGTTTTGGTTTGCTAAAGACGAGGGGAGACGACAAGCATGGATCACAACTGTGCGGAGGGGTTTGGCAGTCAGGCAAGAATTTAAGACCGGTTGCTATCATTGTAAACATTAGTATATTAGTTGATACGCGTTAATAGTTGAAAGCTCAATGTAATAGTAAATACGCATTAGATGTGATATACGATCAAAGGTAATTTACTTATCATTTATTTCCTTTGTTATCAGAAATAAACTGTATAAGGAGGACTCTGTTGTTATTGATTCTGTGTGGTAGTCTACCGGAAGTTGCGTTTAGTCCACATAAGCCATTTATTTGTGTTGTTGCTTCTGAAACCGTTTATACTGTGTACTAAATACTTAATATTAGTAGAAAAACTTATATTAGGAAGGTAAACAAAATACTATAAACTAAGTATTAAATACTAAATATTAGTAGAGAAACTTAACTTAAAGTAAACAAAATACAAAATATTATCAATAAAAGTATTAAATACTAAATAATAGACAAAATATAACAACTATTACAAATGTTGCCTTAGCAATAAACTGAAATTAGTTGAGGCACTAAAATTATTACAGAAAGAAATAACTAAAACTGGAAAAATGTAAGTTAAATAGCTAGTTAACAAAATAGAAAGTAAACAAAATACAAAATATTTTATACTAAGTATTAAATACTAATATAAGTAATATAAGAAAGTAAACAAAATATAAAATATTATAAACTAAGTATTAAATATTAGTATAGAAACTTATATTAGGAAGGTAAACAAAATACTAAATATTATATACGAAGTATTACATTTTAAATATTAGTAGAGAAACTTATATTAAGAAAGTAAACAAAATACAAAATATTTTATACTAAGTATTAAATACTAAATATTAATAGAGAAACTTATTTTAAGAAAGTAAACAAAATACAAAATATTATATACAAAGTATTTAATACTAAATAATAGACAAAATATTACAAATGTTGCCTTAGCAATAAACTGAAATTAGTTGAGGCACTAAAATTATTACAGAAAGAAATAACTAAAACTGGAAAAATGTAAGTTAAATAGATAGTTAACAAAATAGAAAGTAAACAAAATACAAAATATTTTATACTAAGTATTAAATACTAAATATTAAATATTAATATAAGTAATATAAGAAAGTAAACAAAATACAAAATATTATAAATTAAGTATTAAATACTAAATATTAGTAGAGAAACTTATGAGAAACTAAACAAAATACAAATATTATATACTAAGTATTAAATAATATATAATAGACCAAATTTGCAATAAATTAAATTAGTTGAGGCACTAAAATCATTACTGAAAGTAATAACTAAAACTGGAAAAATGTAAGTTAAATAGCTATATAATTAAAAAAATAATAATACAAATCTAGTAAAATGACAAAAGCTAGAAATGACAGATAAAAAATGAAAATAAAAGACAAAAGTACTAAATGAATTAATTAAAACTAACATGAAAACAAAAAAATATAAAAACCAAAACTACTTTAAAATTGAAATAAAATATTTTCTAACTATAAGCTCCATACTGTCACATAAACCCAGACGTAATGACTTCTCTATCTTATGAAAACTCAAACATTTATTAAATGTTTATTACAAACTCATGAAAACACATCTTCTCTGTCTGTCCTATTCTCCTGAATCACATCTTTGTTTCTCAGCGTTTCTGTTTGTTTTATATGGATGTTTTTAGCAGATGCCTAATCTCTAAAGAGTTAAAGATGACACGAACGTTTAAGCTGTGCGTGTGAATGAATTTTCCCAAAGTAATAAATGTGATTTATTAAAAGGTTATGCATCGTAGTTGCGGTTTTAAAAGATAGTTGCTGTATTTTGTTAACACGTCATGTCACGGATGTTATCTTCCAGCTCCAGACCAGCGTTGCGCGCGTGCAGTTCCTGGAGTCGTCCACGGTGGCCCGCAGCATCGTCAGCAAGCAGGAGGCTCGGATCTGTGACCTGGAGAACAAACTGGAGTTTCAAAGAGGACAGGTCAAGAGGTTTGAGGTCAGTTCAGAACCACGAAGAGCATCCTCTCAGAGATGATCGTGGTGGTTTCAAGCATGCTTTCGGTTGTTTGAGGTCCTGGTTCTGCGTCTGAGGGACAGCGTGGTCCGACTGGGCGAAGAGCTGGAGCAGTCGGCTCAAGCCGAGAGCAGAGAGAGGGAGAATTCACGATACTATCAGCAGAGACTGGCGGACATGAGACTGGAAATGGAGGATCTGAGTGTCAGGGAGCAGGAGAGCGGCCGCAGACGCATGGAGCTGGTGACTGCAAATACACCCGTTGTTTAAATCTGACATCAAAGACATGTGATTGATGTGCTGAGTGAAATAAAAATATGAGATACACTATTGAAATCTCATATACAGTAGCTCCATAATGGATTTTGCATACACTTTTGACTTACAGTGCAATAAAACTACATTTTATTCCCTGGGAATTGAACACATGACCTTTGAACTGCCAACATAATGCTCTAGCAGTCAAGCAATAGGAAAATAAAAATGCATGGATACAAATAAGATTTGCATGATTTTGCATGAAAGGCTCGGAAAAAGGAAACGAATTCCTAATTTTTTTACCCATATAGTATATAATAAATGTAATAAGGCATTCATATTAAACCTTTAAATGTAAATTACGAATACATCTTATAATTGAAAGGCTGCTTGAGTGACGTTTTTGCAGCCTCCTCGCTGCATTTTCCCTCATCGGCCGCCCACAAGCCTGGCATGTTATTGCCCAGGAGAATACACTGAGCTTTTCTGAAAAAATCTGTAAATATTCATAATTTAACAGGAAGGAGGCGGCCTCCGTCATTACAACTCCTGCCGGCACGTAATGCAATTTGACCCGTGCGCACGAGTCGGCGGGGATTCAATATTAGGAATTTTAGCTACACTATCACTGACGTCTGATGCGCACACAAAGACACGCTCGGGCTCTCCAGGTTATTGGTTATGAAGGGGAGGGGGCAACGGTGAAAGTGTGGTTGTCATGGAGATGAGAGGAGGCGAATGGGATTTGTTGTATCAATAACCTTGAGGAGACAATGGAAATTAATCACAGGCAGACGGTGGCGGCGCATCCGGGAAATGTGGGATGTACTGGGAAGAGAGGAGGAATCTTGTGATCAGCCCTCATTATCAAATTATTTTATAAACAAGAGCTCGGGATCAATAATGCAGCATTGTGATGTACCAAACAAGAGAATGCTGGGGCACGAGTGAATCTTATGTTATAAACACGGCCAGATTTTATTTCATCCCAAGGTTAAAAAGCACAGTAGGTATTAATGAGACTTTTGAGAGGCATTACAGTAATGAAAACTGAACAGAAACTGTGAAAATAATGTCACAGTGCAAACATTTCTAAAACAGATGCAAGCAATTTTGGAAACACAGCATGCAATTTTGCGTTTAAATATATCAAACGCAGGCCAGACGCCTAGACTAAAACAAAGCAAGATTTTGGCTGTCAGTGAAATTGAATAAACGTCTAACCATAGCCCAAAAATAAATCAAATCAATACATGAAAGCAAACACCTTGTAATCACTGTTGACTTACATGCTTACATGATAGACTATCAGACATCTCACAAGCAAGGGATAATTTACAGCCAGTCTTGTATCACACTGAAGGGGCTTATTTCGCGCCTGTACCTTATCTCGCTTATTACATAGCTATTTCCCTTATAAGTATGGTAAGGAACGTTAAAGGAACAGTATGTAAGAAATGTATATCAATTAATCATAAAATGGGCCTGATATGTCACTATAAATCATTTTTATTTCAAATACTTACATTACTCACAACAGTGGTCCGGCCAGAATATTTGGTTGCAGCCCTCAACTGATGTTTATGTTGTGATGTTGTGTATTGGCCACCAGTTGTGTGATTGCAGTACCAGTTTTGGCCACAATCCTACATACTGTTCCTTTAAATATTGATTTGAAATATTTTATTTGCTCAAATGCAGACCTTTTGCGAGGAAAACCTGTTTACATTACATTAAGATTAAAAAAAAATCTTTGGTGTCCCCAGAGTATGTATGTGAAGTTTTAGCTCAAAACACCATATAGATAATTTTTATAACATGTTAAATTTCCCACTTTGTAAGTGCACTGCAAAAAAATATTTTCAAGAAAAAATCTATTTAGTTGTTTTTTTTTTGTAAAAATATCTAAAAATTCTTAAATTAAGCTTTTTTCTTGATAAGGAAAAGACGTTTTTAGACCAAAAATATCAAATTTAAGTGATTTTGTGCATAAAACAAGCAAAAAAAAAAAAAATCTGTCAATGGGGTAAACAAATTTTTCTTGAATTTTTCTTGAATTTAGTGTTTAAGAAAAATGTTCAAGATTTTTTTGCTTACCCCATTGGCAGATTTTTTTTATGCACAAAATCACTTAAATTGGTCTAAAAACTAGACTTATTTTCTTGGCTCGTTTTCCTCATCAAGAAAAAACATCTTAATTTTAAGAATTTTTAAATATTTTTACTGAAAATAGACAAAAATATTTTTTTCTTCAAAAACATTTTTTGCAGTGTGAGTGAAAATGTGCCGTTTTTGGGTGTGTCCTTTAAAATGCAAATGAGTTGATAATGCAAACACTGATCACCATAATGGTGGTTTGTTGAAATTGAAACTCAATTGTGCTGTCAATTGTTATTTTTTTCTCTCTCTCTATCTGCACTAAATGGCCGTGCCTTGGTTGGATAGTGCAGATTAAATGGCGGTGTTATTATAATAATACCCCCTTCTGACATCACAAAGGGAGCCAAATTTCAATAACCTATTTTTTGCACATGCTTACAAAGAATGGTTTACCAAAACTAAGTTAATGGGTTGATCTTTTTCACATTTTCTAGATTGATAAAAGCATTGGAGACCCAATTATAGCACTTAACTCTTTCACCGCCAGCATTTTTTAAAAAAGTTGCCAGCCAGCGCCAGCGTTTTTCATGATTTTCACCAAAGTTTAATGCCTTCCAGAAAATGTTCTTCTTCAGATATATAAACATACAATATACCAAATGAAAGAACAGAACCTCTGCTTTCAAACCAAAAAATACGTTTCATCCTACCTTGAGTAGTTCTTTTGTAATCAGCTTTTGAATATGGGTAGGTTTCTGCAAAAACACCACATTTTGAGCAAAAAGCAGAGATAATTCCATGTTTGTGACGGACTTTTCATATAGATCCCATTCAGAGCGATCTTTAAAACAGACACAGACATGCAGCAGCTTGCCATAGGGCAATACTTCCGGGTTTAAAAAGTTGCGGAAAGACGGAAAATCTCGTCATTGGCGGGGAAGCGTTTTCTCTTAATTGACGAGATATCTCTTCAATGGCGGGGAAAGAGTTAAACATGGAAAAAGTCAGATTTTCATGAAATGTCCCCTTTAATATAAGACAAAACATTCATATGTCATGACACACTATTTGGTTTAATCTTTTTTTAAATATAATATGTCATTTATGTTGATAAAATACATATTTATATTTATTTTTGTGTAATATTAAACTGTACCTGTCAAAATTATGTGCAGCATTCTGTGTTATTAGTTTGTTATTTGGTAATAACAAACCATGCAAATTTCCCAACAACTCAATCATAATCAATCATTCGAGTCGTGTAATAAGTTGTTTTGGCAAAAACGACACGTAACCAAATTCAAGTTTATTTTGGCTAGAAGTGAGTTACTCATAGCCAGACAGTATCAGGTCTATAGTTAACCCAGACAATAAAAGCTATTGCCTGCTGGTAGGTAACATCACATTTCTCTTCAATAGCAGTGTTCCTGAAGCTCGATTCGTATAGATTTGTGTTAGCATCACACACGGTCACGGTTCAATACCAGGGAACAAACATACCGATTTGTGGGGTCACCAAATGCATGGATGTAATGTTTGTAGTATATGTTTCTAAACGCTCGCTACAAGCAGTAGTTGGTTAATAATTAATTGACCACATTTTGTGATCAAAACAATGAATAAGTCCCTTGAGATCCAGGGTTATCTGATGGTTTTATCTTATCTGTATCAGGAAATGCAAGTGGAGGAGCTTAGTGCAGTGAGACAGACCCTGCAGGCAGATCTGGAAACGTCAATCCGGCGTATCGCTGATCTACAAGCTGCCCTAGAGGAGGTGGAGTCCAGCGATGAGAGCGACACTGAAAGGTATTGCAAGAGACGTTAACTTGACCTTTCCTTTAATGTTCCTTCTTGTTGCACAATCTCATTTAGATGAATGGATTTTGCGGAGGCTTTTATCCAAAAAGATTTACAGTGCATTACAAAATATACATTTTTATCAGTATGTGTGTTCCCTCGGTTCAAACCTATGACCTTTTGCGATGCTGATGTTATGCTTTAGCACTGCGCTATTCACAGGTTTCCCACTGGTCCTTGAAACCCTTGAAAGGTAATTTTTTGAAAATAAAAATAAATAAATACAGGTAATTGAAAGTGATTTAATCTATTTTATGCAAGAAGTTTTCTGGGGAAAAAAATACATATTTTTCCCTTTGTAATGTAAGATAATATCATTAAAATTCTAGACTTTTTAAGCACACGTGCTAAACTATATCTTCTGTATGCGAATGTTGATTGATACCAAAATGCTTTTTTGCATAGTTGTGTTTGACACATGAAAACGTTTTGGGGTTATGTATGTAACTGTTGTTCCCTGAGAAGGGAACGAGACGCTGCGTCTCCCTTGCCATACTTCCTGCGTCTCTGTAATGCCGTCTTTGGCATTATTTCAGATAGCGATATACTTGTTGACTCCCGCGTCACCCTGTTTTTGTCATTAAGCCTCACCATTGGTTGAATTTGATTTACACATTCAGACACACTTAACCCTGGAGGCGTCCCCAAAGTGTCACCGCAGTGACGCAGCGCGAGTCCCCATGAAAGGGAACTGTAACAATGTATCTTAAAAGGTAACCTTACTCTTCCTTGAAATGTGTCCCCACATTCAATTTGAGGTTATTGGACCTGGAAAGTCCTTGAAATGTGCTTGAATTTGAAGGTAACTAAGGTGTGGGAACAGAGCACAATCTAGCATAGCTTTATTAAAGAATAGTCTCAAATCATGATATGTTGAAAATAGTGCAACAGATGTGACTGAATGGTGTAATAAGGAGTATGCTTTTTGAAGAATGCATGCTTTATGCATTAGTAGTATATCCCAAAATGCCTTGTGCAATGGAAGTAGATTGTTTAATGTAATTGTAGATCCAAATACCAGCTTCCTATAGCAGCTTAAATGTCATGTGTTTGATTCCCAGAGAACACACATAGGCCTATTGATAAAAATGTCACTTTGGATGAAAGCATCTGACAAATGCATTCAATAATAACCCAACCCATCACCTGAGAAGTGCTTTTGGTGCATAAATGTATGGTATGCAAACCATTTTATATCACATTTGCAAATATCCCTCCCTGTTCTTCTCTCTAGGGTGTTTCTTGGTCATGTTTAATTGCCGTCTTTTTCAGTGGTGCTAAAACGTGAAGAGATTTTCCTCACGGTGCACAATCAAGGCTACACATCTCCTCTAAATGCTTCAATAGCGCCTCACTCCCCAGACACCGTAGTAAAACGCAATATCAGAGTCCACAGTCTTTGATCTTCACTGCCACTGAAAATTCAGCACGCTTTTACCTTCAGCCGCTTTGGTTTTCCACTCCCGTCCTTTGTATCTCTAAACCAGCGCTCTCTCTCTTTCTCTCTCTCTATCTCTCTCTCTCCACACAGTGTGCAGACAGCTGTGGATTCCTTGTCTAGAAAGAAAGATCTGTAAGCACCCTGTTGTTGGCTCTGTGTTTGGGAATGAGCGATACTGTAGGTTGACCCAATACCCATCAAACTATTACAAGCTTGTGTTGATGGGTGGGCCAGCTGTTGTTGTGTCTTGCTTACCCTGTTGCTCAGTGATGTAAGTGTGTGTGAATTCGTGAAAGGCCTCGGTTCCTTTCATACGCCTGAATGAAGGTAAACGAGATGGACACAAACGTCCACGCTACTCCTTCACTTTACTGTTAAAGCCAGAAGCTTTTCTCCTTTTGGAGAGATGGCTAGCGGTGATATGCTTTGTCTTGTGAATAATGCATGTGCATTAGTTGAGACCCCCTGTGTCCCATCACTTTCAGCCATCTGTGGACGAAAAGAAAGCAAGTTTTGCAGGTTTGCTTTGGGTCTTATCAGGCTGTGCGAATGCAGGGTTGGAGAGATGGCATGACCTGTAAAAAACTCTTACAAAAAGGGCTCTTAACTCTTTCCCCACCAGCGTTTTTAAAAAAAAGTTGCCAGCCAGTGCCAGCATTTTTTATGATTTTCACAAAAGTTTAGAAAATTTTCTTCTTAAAATATATAAATTTACAATATTTCAAATGAACGAAGAGACCATCTGCTTTATGTTTCTTCCAACCTCTCAAATATGGGTATGTTTCTTAAAAAACACCATATTTTGAGCAAAAAGATGAGATAGTTACATTTTTGTGAAGGTAGAGATAGAGATAAGATTCAGAACGATGAGCAAAACATACACGGAAATACAGCCGTTGTAGCTCTAGAACCATACTTTCGGGTTTTATAAGTTGCGGAAGAGCGCCATAATAGTGCATAATAGTGGTATTGCGGAAAACCGGAAATAATCGTCATTGGCGTTTTCTCTTAAAGGGACATTCCACTTTTTTTTAAAAAAATACTAATTTTCTAGCTCCCCTAGAGTTAAACATTTGATTTTTACTGTTTTGGAATCCATTCAGCTGATCTCCAGGTCTGGCGCTAGCACTTTTAGCATAGCTTAGCATAATCCATTTAATCTGATTAGACCATTAGCATCGCTAATAAAAAAATAACCAAAGAGTTTCTATATTTTTCCTATTTAAAACTTGACTCTTCTGTAGTTACATTATGTACGTTGAATGACAGAAAATTAAAAGTTGCGATTTTCTAGACAGATATGGATAGGACTATACTCTTATTCTGGCGTAATAATCAAGGACTTTGCTGCTGTAACATGGCTGCAGCAGGCGTAGTGATATTACGCACTGCCCGAAAATAGTCCCCTGCCATTGAAAGATAATAAGGGGACTATTTTCGGCTGCTGCGTAATATCATTGCGCCTGCTGCAGCCATGTTACAGCAGCAAAGTCCTTGATTATTACGCCAGAAAAGAGGGTGTGAGAAAAGAGGTACAAAAGCTGTCACTGGGACTTTATAAAGGTACTAATATGTACCATTTATGTACAGATATGTATTTCTGAGCTATCCGTATGTATTTCAAGGAACTAATATGCACCCTGTGTACTTTTTGAAAGACTGCCACCCCAGTGACAGCCAGTGTTACCAGATTGGAAATGTCCAAGGATCGTACCAGAAGCTCAAAATTATGGTATTTGGAAGAAAATTATATCATAACAAGTCAAATGCAAAATACAACTATTTATCTAGACAAACAACTTTTGATTGCCTCCAGATTTTCCCAGTAGATAAATAACTAGGTGTACCTTAGTGGGAGGGTCAAAACAACTAACTTGAAACTACTGACCTAAGCACCGTGGCATGAACGTTACCTTGTAAAAAAGAGAGCTATTCTCAACGATGATTGGATAAGAAGACATAATGTGAGAAAAGGAGGAGTTGTGGCTAGAAGGGAAACAGCAACCGCCAAAATCATGTGAAATCTTGCCAAATGAAGCACTGTTTTTATTCTAATCCTATCCCCAAACCGAACTCTAAACCAAACATTTAGGCCATAGCTGTATTTCTTCTAGCCAAAATCATGAGATTCGCATTCGCGTTATGATGATACACATAGGATCCACAGCTAGATCAATGAGTATAGAAGCCCTATGATTGCAAGGACCAATTGAAGTGTCACAAAATATGGAAATTGTCATACATTAAGGGATTTTTTTTCATTATCGATCGTACATTAATTAGGGTACAAATACGATAATTAGTGTACGTCTGGCAACCCTGGTGACAGCTTTTAAGAGTTTTTGTGAATTTCTCCCCAACATCCCACTGATAAATGAACCCCAGTGTACTTTTCATAAATCAGACCTTCTAGAAGCTAAATTAAGTGGGTTTGATTAGATTTCTTTAGTCTAAGTCTGACAGCGAACAGGCTCTGGATCACTGCGTTGCACCCCGATAACAACAGCCGTCTCCAATTTAATGAACTCACAGTTCACTGAGCACAAGGCATGCTGGGTAAGAATGAGCTTATCAGAGCTAATATCACCCCCATGTGTGGCATTACACAACTACTTCACGAGAGATCCTCTCTTCTGCCATGTTATATTCATGTAGGTCATGTGCTCTGTGTTTTTAGAGACATTGATTTAATCGCTTGCGCTATGAGAGCATGATAAACGGCTGTTGTTCTGTACAGTGGCGTGATATGATGTTTATACTTTAGTTAACTGATCAACGTGGGGTTTGAATTTTAGCGACAGCATGTCCAGCGTCTCATCCAGCGTGGGCACAGAAGACGTCGGTGAAGGTATCCGTCACTGGATGGGTGTCCCACGAGGAGGCAGAGGAGGTGCGACATCCCCTTATGGAGGAAGCAGCTCCGGGCGTCAATCTGTCACGGACACCATGAGCACCTACAGTTTCAGGTAACAGCCAGACGACGCTGAACATCAAGTACAAGAGTATGTAAATGAAGGTAACAGATGTAAGAAGACATTTATACCTAAAACAGCCGAAGGTTGCATTGCTGTAGGAGTACAACTAAGGTACCACATGGCTGTGTCTAATCTCACATAATGGGATTTTTCTATTTAATAGATAAATATAAAGTTGCAAAATAAAAAAAGAATCCTAGTATAAAGGCTTCATCTATTTTCTTTAAAGTCCCCTGTAGTCAATATTTTTTTTCTTAAAACTCATTTCTTCATGCCTTAAAATAGCTTGATTGTAACTCTACACCCTTGCTTCATTTAGTATACGTAGATTCATGAATATGCAAATGAGTCCCCGCCTCCACTTAATCACACCAGCTTGGACTTGATCATACTGGTTACAAAGTGTTTGTTACGTAAAAAATGAATTCAAAGCATTTTTTCGTAAAACTTAGTTTAAGAATGTGGCATTCACACCAGCCACGGTAGAGGTGGCAAAAACGCACTATTCGTGCGTAGTTGAATGTGTGAACATTTTGAGTTTACTCGCTCATTCGCGCGTGAAAGCCGCATGTGAAATTCTAGTCATTCGAGACATTCAGGCAGAAACATGGGTGGGGCTTGATTAGTTACCCCGGCGCGAATATTCGCCAAAGTTCAGATTTTTCTACTCGCGCGTTTCCTGTGACAAGCTCAATTTGCGTGGAACGAGCAAAAATCCACGTCATTCGCGCGTTCCGCACCGCAGGATGCCTATTCGCGTCTTTGCATCGATTTAACATGTAAATCGCTTGCCACCTCTTCCGTGTCTGGTGTGAATACCACAGAAGAAAACACTCAGCAAAGGTGCTTACTGATGAATTTGCATATAGTTTGCATATTAAAAAAGCATAGACATACAAACAACAATAAAAGCTTGATTTTCACCTCAGGGGGACTTTAAGTTATAGTTTATTGTTATAATCTTGATATTTTTTCTTGTGCCAGATCTTGCACTCAAGACCTGGATGAAGATACCAAAGAAAAGTCTGGAGGTCTTGCCAGGGCGTCCTCTTCCACTGCCCTGTCCGAGCTCCTGGAGGGTCTGCGGAAGAAGCGTGCTGGGCTGGAAAGAGGTTCAGAGGCGGGTGAGGGCAGTACAGTGTCCCTGCCCATCTATCAGACCACAGGAGCCTCTACACTCCGCCGCAGGCCCTCGGCGCTGTCGCTTGAAGCAGAGGAAGGACTGGAGGACCTGCCCCGACCGGGCATCCTAAAACCCCCGAGTCCCCACCTGCCCCGTGCTTCCAGTCTGCGCTCCCTGTCTGAAGCAGGGCCGACCTCCACGACCACATCCACAACGGGAAAGATGAGCCGCTTCAGCTCCTGCGACTCGCTCGCCTCCGTGTCCTCCGCCGCAAGTTCCCGACGGCACTTGTCCAACCTCGCCATCCCCGAGGAGGGGGAGGAGGAGCTCAGCACGAAAGCCCTGTCATCTCACGGCCCCTATCAGCCAATCCGCCGCCGTATGCATGGCAGTATTGTGGCGGAGGGTGGAGAGTCTCAGTTGGGGACGGAGCCTATGGTGTTTCAAAATCGCCGACTCTTTAACGCCCAAGATAAGGGATGGGCTGGTGACGATGCAGATGACAATAACTCAGACATTCTTCCAGCGATCCGACGAGCGCAGTCTACCAGCAGCCTGGCATCCACCGGTTCTAGAGGAGGACAGAGGCGAGCACTGAGTGTGCACTTTGGGGAGTTGCCCACATCCAGGTCACGTAGGGAGTCTGACTCTGATTCCTCAGGTTCTAGTGGATCTCAGAAGCGCCGTGGGCCTCAAGGAGAGAGGCTGGAAGCCGAGGGCAGTGAGGATGTCAACTCCGTGATGAAGAAGTACCTCAAAAAAGCAGAAGTCGACTAGAAAAGTCAATGAGGTTGAGTTTGAAATTCCACTGGTTTTGTTTTTAAAGGGGCCATAATTTCAACAAGTGTTTCTATTTACTGTAAAAAAAATCTATTTTGTTGTAAAATCAAAGTGGCTTTACAAGTAATTTTTGACTACAAAATTGAAATGACTTTAAAAATGTATAGCAGCAAAAAAAACTAAGTCATAGCAAGGTTCTTTTAGGGAAGTCGCACCACTAGGCGGCCATGTTTGCAATGACTCTGGGTACTAAAATCACAACTTTACAACATATTTCTGACTAACAATTAAACCTGACATAAACTTTACCACAACTTTTGTTTCTTAAAGTAAAATTGCGCAAAATAAAAGCCTTTATTTGATGTCATTTCAACTATGTCATATGCACCCATGTTGTTAAGCGCCTCACGTGACTGTATAGAGCCCCTCCCCTAAGAAGGGTCTGTCTTTATCGATTGATGATTGGTTCTTTTAAACAGAAGGCGGGACATCCATCACAAGATCGGCCATATTGAGCGTTGCATTAGGTGTGTTTGAGTTCACGTGGCGCTGTGCAGACAGATCTTTGCCGCTTGCAGTCGAGGGAGGAGTTGAAGACGGAGCCGTCAAGTTGGACACATGCTGTTGCCGTGTGACGTGTGGACCATGTTTAATTTTTTAAGTGTGAATGAAGTGAATTAGATGCTTTTAATAAAACTTGCAACCAGAAACCCTTTATTTTGAATATTTTAGCGGTTTATACCGTATGCCAAAAATAACAGGAAACATAAGCCTACATTATCAAAATACCAATAGAGTTTGGTCTTTCGCTCCTTGCAAGTAAGCCTTGGTCTGTGCAGCGCCACACACCTAATGTCTCCTAGTCAAAGAGTTGTAGCCAAAAGGGATACACAAACACCAAATTCTTGTAAAATGTCATCAGGATGTGCGCTGTTTATCCCAATTCAACCCCCAAACACAACATTTCACAGGATTTATGCCATAGCTTTATCCCATTTAGCCAGAACAGAACAGCCCAAACCCAACATCTTGCAAGATTTCGGCATTTGCTGTATCCCTTCTAGCCAAAGTGGAGTAGTAGGGGTGCTTAGGCCCAATCCCATTTTTCTGTCTTACCCCTTATTTTTAGTAGAGTAAATGCTATCCAAATTGGGCCATACTCTCGTGAACGTGCAAACCTAAGGGGGAAGACGGAGAAATGGGATTGGACCTTAATCTTGTTAAATCCAACATCTTTGGTGAGCACTGAATTGACAGAGCGTTGCTTTAGCAAACTTTTAGATTTTGGGTTTGAATCCCAGGAACAAACTAGACTAAAGGATACCAAAAATAAGTCATATATGACCCCTTTAAACCAGTTTTAAGCTACATAATATTCAAATTTACTATCAAGATGTTGTAAATCATTTAATGTCTTCTGTTCTTACAGCAGGATGGATGAAAGCGTTTGGAGAAATGTTCCTGTCCAGAATGCAGTGATGCACACTATTTTAACTGGAAGCACAAATACACTTGAGGATTTATTTTGAACACTGTTTGTACACATGAATAAAGATGTTAAAATAAAGCGTACTCATTTTATTCCCAGCATTCACGCTGTAAACAAGCCCTTTGTGTTTGAGCTGTGCTGTAACCCAGAAGCGGCTTCAGGTCAGGAAAATGAATTTTGACCTGCTCAGACAGACTTTATCCCCCTCGCAGCAGTCAGTGCAAATTTGTCCAAGTCCAACGGATGTAAATAAAAACGTCAAGCAGAATCATTGGTATTTGCTTCTGACCTTTCCAAGCAGAGAGGGAGACATGGCATTCAGAGGGAAAAAAGCGGAAGTAGAAGCAGTTTATGTTTGCAATAGTTTAAGACCTCAAGATTTTAATCCAATAAATATTAATATATCCATTCGAAACAATGATTATTCCAGAGGCATCTTGTTTAATGCATGCAACCATAAAATGCATGTATTGTGCAGTTGCATGCTACTTTGGCAAATGACTAAAGGCAATTTACAATTTTCTACAGTTCACTGTAAAAATAAAACCGTAATCTTAATTTGATTATGACACTTAAAACAGGATTATGATGAATTATGAGTGTGTTCACAGAAAACTGCACAGTGTGCTTTCTCCTCAATAACTTTATTGATATAAGTGTAGCTACATTGGGACCATGGTGAGAAATTAAAGCTCCCAATTTAAATATCCAACAGCACCCTTCTGGGTACGGAGCGTTCCCAATCCACACCTGCAATCAGAAATAAAGTCATTACTGAAGTCTCATCAGGGTTAAATTAAGGTGGTCATCTACAGGTGCCTTGCCTGGTCAAACCTTTGCCTTCCGTCCCCTTCCTTTACCCTGAGCAGAACAAAAACAAAAACATGAATCACTTATGCAATGCCATAGATCAACTTTACAAGAGACGGAAAGATAAAGTACCTTTTTAGGTGGATTTTCACCATCAGAGGCTTCCCTGCATTTAGAAAACATTCAGTTAGTTTGCATTTTAGAGAACGCATGCCCGAAAAGTTAATGAAATTATACATGAACTTACTCATCCTCTGCCTTTTCTGGCTTCTTTCTCTTAAAAAAAAAAAAACACAAGAGCCCAATTAAAGTAAGGTGATGGCAGATTGCACAAATGTGATTCGGAGTTGAAATAAAAACCTGCTCTTACTTTGCCAGCAGCATTTTTTGTGACTTTCTTCACTGGTGATTCTTCAATATCTTCCTCCTCCTCTTCTACCTCCTCATCCATCTCTTCATCCAGCTCTTCTTCATCAGAGTACTCTTCCACTGGGAAGCAAATCACAAAACTCAGTAACTAATGTCAGATATGCATAAACAAGTAATGAGAGAGAAACCACCCCTCACAGGCAACATGTTCTGCGCCGACATACACCGGCCCAGAGCCGTGCTTCAGGCGAAAGGTCACAGGTGGATGAAGATCCAAACCAGACAGGTTGACCTGAAGGACAAACAAACCATATGGAGATGTATACACTACTGCTTAAATGTTTAGGGTGACTTGAATACATTTATTTTGACTTTACAAAGTTTGATCTTAAGGCACAAATGTACATTTTTTACAAAGTTAGTTTTAAAATGTCACTTTGGATAAGTCTGCTAAATGCCTAAATGGGCAAAACCAGTGCAAAAGACTGTACTGAATACAGAAAAATGCTCAATAAGAGCCCGAAACAGCCCAGACCGCAGACGACTCCGGGTCTTATCCACACCGGAGCTGCTGACTTTGGCGCAGATCCGGCCCAGAGTTGTCTGGGAGATGGGAACACCTTCAGTATTTGAAAAGCATCTCAGGGTGAAACCAAGGTAAAAATTAAACAAAGTCCAATGGTAGGGATCCCATATAGGGAAAAATATAAATCAAAGTGCTCTATATGGTCTAGGGTTGATAATGGTCATAGAAGCAAAGACGACGACCATGCCACTCAAATTAAACAAAATAAAAAAAAATGTCCATTTATGTGCGTTTTACTTCATAGTTTTGAATGTTCACTATTGATATAAAATGTGGAAATGTTTTAATAAGCGAGTAAACTATTGAACGGTTTTGTGCATTTATGATGCGTTTCAGGCAGCTCGGATTTACGATCCCCACCTAAAACCGTATATAACGCCTGACTAAAGTAACATTAAGAGTATTTAATAACATTAAAACATTGTTACTTGTGATTTGATAACATCAAAACATTTTAAAGTGTGTGGTAACATTAAAAGAGCTGCGTTCCAGACATCACTTCCGGGTTATGGTGGGAAGTATCCGAAGTCCGAGTTGGGATTTTACCAACACGGCATACAAAGATAATGGCAGTAGTTGTAAAAATGGAAAATATTTGTATATAAAACAATCAAATACACCTGAAAATAATAAATGGTTTAATATAAAAAACAAGTATATTAAAAGTGTATAACTTACCGTTGGCATGGATTTGGCGTGTAGCGTTGCTATGGGAACCGCTTTTGCGCTGTTGTTACCTTCACCCATGACCAGTTCAACAATATTAAACTCATCTTTGGCGGTGTGACCCAAACACATCTCCAGGAAAAAATATATTAAGTTAAGACGACAATAATTAAAACGACTTTAAAGATGACCAAATAGGCTAAACGTACTGTTCTGAGTGCCAGCTGGTGTTGATGATTCGTATCGTCCGTCTTGAAGGATTCTTCTTTATTAGACTCATTGAGTTCACAACCTGATACAAACAAGCACATTTTAACTTCACAAGTCATACTACTGTTAATTATATTCTGAAGGAGAACATCTTATCATACCCCAAAGAGTTGAAAGAGGTTTCTCGGGTTTGCTCATTTTGTTACCGTAGAATGGATGGAAAATAAAAACGTGCGTAAGTTTATGTTATTGGCTTTGAAGCATCGTATGCGACAAATGAATCACTTGCTTTTCCCTTCACCAGAAACAATGAGCGAACTGCTCGAAAAACGGCAAAAGAAAAGACATTTGTTCGCGAGAAGCTTTAAAAGGAAATTAAATGCGCATCAGCTGACAGCAATTAAAGTCACGGCAGGTTAATAATGATCCTACCTGGAAAAAAACACTTCGATTTTATAATCGACTCTGAATCCAATAGAATTAAATAGGCTCAAAATAAGTAACTTACGCAAACAAAATCTGCAGACTTTATATCTTTTAGCCAGCAGGACAGTTTAATGTGTTTGTGATGTCGATTATTTTCTTACATTATTTACATAAATTTAGTTATATGTCACAAAGTTTAACTAAAGGTTCTTGAACTTTTCTTTTTTTCAAGCTCAAGGTTCTATAAAAGAACACTGGAAAAAGGTACGGACTATTAAAAAGTTATAAAAAAATATTATTTTAAGAACCACAAAAGGTTCCTTGGGGAACAAAAGAATGGCTCTTGTGTAATAAACAACAACTTTTAAATAGGCCTACCTTAATTTGTATTCATGAATGAAGGGCTTGATAACAATACGATTTTGAGTCAAAAATATATATATATTTTAGGGCTGTCAAAAGATTAATCGCATACAAAATAAAAGTTTGTTTTTGCATAATATGTGTGCACTGTGTGTAGCCTAATTATTTTGTATATATAAATGCACACAGATGTAAATGTTTCTTAAATACATGCATCTGTGCATTTATACAAAATAATTATAAAAATTATATAACATGTTTTTTACATTTTTTAAATGTATGTGTCTGTTTATATAAATATATTATGCAAATACAAACTTTTATTTTGTTTGTGTAAACTGTTTTGATTATTTGTGTAAATCTAAAATTGTAATATATTAATAGTGAATCTCATTTATCATATGTTGTGTATGTGGCTTGTGTACCCTATTATCACCATTCTTATATGCAGCCAAAGATTTTACTAATGGAGCACTAAATTGTTAAGAAGAACATAAAAATCCTCATACATCTAGTGACTTTTTACTCTCAAATTACATTTTATAACTTATATAAATTGGGCATATAATAGGCCTAAATGATGACATTAAAGTTGAACAAGATATAATTTCACAACAACTATGCAATTAATCACAATTAATTACACAAAAAGGTGTGATTAATCAAATAATAAAAAAAATGATTTCTCAAAGAACATTTATGACTTTTTTAGGTTCTCCTATGCACTGCAAAAAATTATTTTCAAGAAAACATTTTCTTAGTATTTTTTTCTTGTTTTCAATAAAAATATAAAAAAATTCTTAAATTAAAATGCTTTTTCTTGATAACAAAACGACCCCAAAAAATAAGTCTAGTTTTTAGACCAAAAATATTAAATTTAAGTTACAAGCAAAAAAATCTGCCAATGGGTAAGCAATTTTTTCTTGAATTTTTCTTGAATTTAGTGTTTAAGAAAATTTTCAAGATTTTTTTGCTTACCCCATTGGCAGATTTTTTTGCTTGTTTTATGCACAAAATCACTTAAATTTGATATTTTTGGATATTAAATTTGATAAGAATTTTTTTTCTTGGAAATCATTTTTTGCAGTGCCATTGTGACGCACCTTTATTTTTAGACCATAAAACATTTTTTGTTACATACAGCAAACATCTCCTCACTACAGTATCTGCTTGCTGCCTGACCGCTGATCAAACTGTAAAAAAACGCGATCTCTGTAGACAGCCCAGGCACCACAAACTGCAATAACAACAAAGTGGCCAAACCTACCATCAGAAACGATAACAACGTGTTCCAGCCAATAAACGAAAAGAAGGATTTGGGGGTGGGGGTTAGGTGCGTTCATGAAAGCACAGAATGGAGGGGAAGGAGTTAGCTACGCTCCGTTTGTTTGAAAACAGTTCAAACATCAACAAAAAGTAACGTCACACAGATTCAGAGCGCCTTTAAGAGTGTATCTTATTTTGTGCAATAATGGTGTTAAGGTTCAGTTTTCAAGCCAAGACCGTAATTTGTCTAAACAGAAATCAACAAAAAACATACACTGAGAAATAGTCATATTGACAACTTATCCCGTCTCAGAATAAATGGTCAAAAGCACCCACCTGTCACTTGGGCTTTGCACCTATAAAGAGTTCATGTTATTACTAGTATCAAAGATACATATTGGTAGGTACCAAATGGTACATATTAGGACCTTTCTGAAGTTTGCTA
Source organism: Misgurnus anguillicaudatus (assembly GCF_027580225.2). Classification (NCBI taxonomy): domain Eukaryota; kingdom Metazoa; phylum Chordata; class Actinopteri; order Cypriniformes; family Cobitidae; genus Misgurnus; species Misgurnus anguillicaudatus. The sequence goes on from NC_073348.2 coordinate 37,866,489, forward strand.
TAATGCACAAATGTGAAAGATCTTTGTAGTTTAAGAAGGCCCTCAAATTAACTTTCCCTCATGGATAGTGCTATTTTTCCAAACACTTTTTATACTTGTAGTTGCTAAGTTTGTTTTTATATTTCATACTAGAACGCCTCGGTCCCATATGGCTGTACGCTCATATCAGCCGTGTGATGTATTATTAACGGGCCTCTGTGCACCCGGATCGCTCAGCCTGCGGATTACAGAACACTGAGAACACGGGCTGGTAGTTTGACCGGCTTTCTCTCGGGTTTCTCCGCCAGCCCCTCACCATCATCAAAGACCATGAGCCTGCGGATAAAAGAGGGGTAGAAAACAGCATGAGTGCGGAAAGGACAAAGAGACTGTGATATTATGAGGTGTGGGGAAGATGGGTAAATCCATATTAGATATATATACAGATTCGTATCAACAGCGGAAAGCGTGGGCCGCAGCTGGTACATTTTTTAATAAAATTTTATGATTTTCTTTGTTCTGCACACCTGAGAAGTCCAAGCTTGACATGCAGAAAATGCTTTGTAAATAAAATTGACCACATGGGAGCTCCATGCACGCATAATCGTAATATTCACTCCTGACAGGAGAGATGAGTGTAGGAGGTCTGAAGTGATTCCTCTGTGTGTGTGGGCTCTGTTCTCCACACTGAAACATTCACACAAGCAGAAGAAGTTAGGAAGCATAAATGAGCATTGTTTGGCTATGGTAACTAAGATCTGTTGTGGGCTCTCCAGTGACACCAAATGGTACCAAATCCATTTAATGAACATAACAGCTTTGTATTAAAATCAACCTTATACAATGTAGTGCCGTTGGTTAGTAGCCTTATTTTCTGAGGTGAATGAATTAATGTATTTTATAAAATGTCATAAAACTGGGGGCCCCCGGGAGACCACGGTCCCCAGTTTGAGAACCACTGGTCGATTTGAAGTAATATGGCTTAAAATGACAAATAATAATAGATCTCAAAAAGTGTTAGCACTGGAAACCATCAAGATTGTTTATCAGGAAATCCTCCATAATCCACTGCTAACTCACATTTATCACTGGTGTTTGTCCTGGTATGATGCCCATTCTTTACCAAACAATTCTTCATAAATCAAATTCTGACATATTTTTATATGAATATTTTAAATAGGTTGTGATTTTATTCTGAATTCATGTAAACATTTCTTGTTTAATTGTTTCTGAAATGCTCCAATGGTGCTGAAACTAAAATAAAAATGAGTTTCCTGTCCCTGAGGACATTTCCACACCGCATTAGCTGCGAAATACCTGTTTCAGCATTTCCCAATAAACGAAGCATATTGCGGATTTGCTCGTTTGGTGACATTTCTGTGTGGATTTGTGGCGACCGGCTGATAAACGTCCAGAAAATGAAGACAGTGTGGAAGATTGAGGCTGTAGAGAAATGAGAGATAATCCTCAGACCCCATCGGATCTAATTAAGATTTTCTCAAGAAACGTGAAAGATCAGTCAGGAATGTCAGTCACTTCAAAATTGAGTAAAACTGGATTTTTTGTGCTTTTTTCTTAGATCCATTTGTAATGAAAGATTAATAGGGAAGCATGAGGTTCAAGTTTCACCATTCTGCAATGAATTTTCTTAATGCAGAAAACATCCATCAGACATGCCTTTATCTATAGTTTGTGTTGTATAATAAGAAACACAACAGAATCATTACATTTAGCAGTTGACTTTTATCTATTGTCAATGCAGCGAACGCGGATTCAGTACTGAGCAAAAACTGGAGAAAATGCTGGGATGTTTCAAATCATGGTTTGGTCAAATATGGACAAACCCAACTGTTGGTTTAAAACCCTTACGATGGCGGATAACCAGACCATCCATTCATAATAAAATATTCTGTGTTGATCTTAAAATTTCACTTTTTTGTTGTCTTATAAAAGCTTGGGGCTTTATGAACAGATCTATTTTAATAGAGCTGAATTCTTATAAGTGTTTACACATACAGAGAGAGAGAGAGAGAAGTAATTAACCAAGATTACCACATAACAGCTTGATCCAGCCAACAAGCATTTGTTTTCTTCTCAGGCCATTTGATTGAAAAATAAAAGAAACATCCCATATCACAAAGAGAGCTGGAGATCTTTATAAGGTTTCTGTCCACATTCATCTCTGTCGAGATGATCTCTCTCAGAAAGAAAGCAGAACAGAGGACATCTGTTTGAAATAGTCTGCTCTGTCATCTCAGACTTTTTTGAGGTCTATCTCATTTCTTTGTGCAGGCCAAGAATCTTTTTAGCCAGAGATGAGAGGACTGTGATTGGACTGTGAATTCTTTTGGCTAGTGAAATGAAAGGCCATGATGGTATAATACAAGTTTTGCAATGGATTTTGAAAAATAATTTGATTTGAAAAAGTGTTAAAGATTTTTTGCACTTCACTAGTTCCCCTGTGCATCCAGTCTTAATGGTTAATGGTACGAACTTGGCTTGCTGTGTTCGAAGGGAGCTCTAAACCTGAGCTCTGAACCTTCAGAAAAGCACACCTGAGGCCGGGGCTCGAGCCCCAAGTTTAACCCCACCTGCAACAGAACTGCACAGAGAAAGAAAGAGAGCAGTGAAGGCGGACATGGGGAGGAGGAGGGATGCCGGAAGAATTGCAACTGAAAGCAGATATATACGCTCATAATGGTGATTGACAGGCTTGAATGTTTAGGCTCCTCCCGAACCTACATTTGAAGAGTTTCGTTGCAAAACGAGATAAAGCTGTATTTTTAAGTTTTGAAGGTTTAAATCAAAACAAACAACTGCAGTTAAATTGCTTTTAATTGGAATGCACAACCAAAAAACTAGATTTCTGAAAAATTTAAAAAACGCAACGAAACTCTTCATTTATAACAACATATATTTTTACCCTTCAGAATCATGAACAATAATGTTGATTTTTGCTGAAGGCCTATTTTTTTATTTTCATCTCAACATATGTGCTACATTTATAGCTGTAATCTGTTTATTTTTTTTAGTTAAAATAAACAAAAAATCAGTACAAAAGTACTACATAATTTTTTTTAAACTAGGCCTATCTCTATTCCTTACCAAATTCATAACTATAAGCCTATAATAAAGATTCTGGTTCTGATGTTTTGAATTCACTGTAAAAAAATAATACGCTGGATTTACTTAAAAATATAGTGCATCATTACTTTAAAAAAATGGATGCAAAAAATAATGCTCTATATTTTTAAGTAAATACAACCTTTTTGTTTAGTGTTTGCAAGTCCCTTGCAATAATTTTCAAACGGTTGATAGAGAAAAAAAATTGTTTTAAATTCATTTTAATTCATTTTTTACATAAAATTTAAGTACCGCGAGAGCGATTCCCAAAGTATACTAGTATTTTGCTCTCGCGATACTTCGGTGTAATAAACCGATCGGTCTGCGCAAGGCCACATGAAGTCGAAGTTCAGCTGCTATCCATAACTTTAGGTTCGTTTAGTAGATTTTATCCGGCGTCCGTTGTTTTTTGTCACTCCACTGCATTAAGCAAACTATTTTGAACGTTAAGCTTTTTGACCGCCGTCAATCCCACAATCCACCTCGAAAGCGTGGCACTCGCTTAATTTACCTCAGGTCGAAACAAGCCGCGGGAAGTTCGTGCGTGGCAATCGTAGCAGTGACTAAAGACGTTTCAAAGGGCTGCGGTGCTATCTATCTATCTATCTATCTATCTATCTATCTATCTATCTATCTATCTATCTATCTATCTATCTATCTATCTATCTATCTATCTATCTATCTATCTATCTAACGTTATCTATCTATTGGAAACTGTAATAGAAATCCTCCAAACATCATCAGCAACTTTTACACTCGCTTGCACCCAAACCAGGAGGAAAGAGAGAAAGAGAGAGAGAGAGAGAGAGAGAGAGAGAGAGAGAGTGAGAGAGAGAAGGAGGGGTGGTGGGTGAGTGAGTGAACGGGAAGACACACTGCGGAGTTCAGCAGAGAAGAGATGAAGAGAGCTGGAGACACAGACCAAACCACAAAGCTGTAAACACACACGGACTCAGACTCACTGAGTTCAACATCTGACACTCAACGAGCTCTGCCGTGGACTTTAACACCACATCTGTGATTATTTTGGGCTGGACCCCCATTTTGACTGTGTGTTAACATGCTGGGAGTTGAAAGTGATGCCCTGTTCGTTGGATTGATGCTTTGGATGGGAACGCTTTGTGGACAGATCGCAACCCAAGGTAACGTAAATGATTGCTTACATTGCGCGCTGATGCCCTTGTGATGTAATGAATGGACACTGTCGTGTGTCCTCGGACCCCCTCTGAAAACTTTAACGCCGTCAATTGACTTTAATAAAATTACATGAATTGTGCAGAAAACATACCGGGAGACTTGTGGCAACATAAGTGAGTTGCGACATGAGGTTGTCAGAGAGATGGGTTGAGATAGTGTTTTGATCAATGAGGTGCATGCATGTGTGCTGAAATTGTTTTGAGGACAAAAGTGGGGCAGATAGAGAAACGTGGTTGCGCGAGTCTGGTGCATAATAACGCTGCGGGATTCCTGTGCGTGTCAACTGGATGCGATTTATAACGTAGTACATAAATGTAAAGCATACAATGCATAGAGATGTAAAATATAGTTAATCACACATAAAGCATCTGTATGACACACATCATTTTCTATTGACTCTGTTTAACTAAATGAAAAGTGCATATGATTAAACGCAGCACTGGTTTATTGAATCCTATTGTGCGTCCTTATCCATCCGTAAGCGCGCTTCATTTACAGCGTTATTATTTTGTTTGTGCCGATTCATCATCGTCATCCAGCAGTGCTTGTAAACCATGTGCATACAAACAGAAAAAAAAACAGTTTTATTCCAGTAAGTGTACCCCCAATATGATCTGGTACTTTTCTGACCTACTGTGTAAATTTGTTGCTGTTGCATTATTCATACATTCGCATGTAAAATCAAATGACTTTGTTGGTTCATCCGCTGAATGTTTTGTGTGTGTAGCTCGTTAATCACTTGCTGTGTAAATTTAGCTCAGCTCCACCACGCGTGGGCAACACCACTCATCTTTAACCGGGACACGCGAGAGTGAATGTCTCTCCTTAAGAAAACACCTCATTCAGTATACGCTTTTTTATTAATAACAACGTATTTGTATTGTTGTAAAGCAACAAAGGGTTGTTTTTTTAGATCTGTTTGGTTCATTAGAAGAAAATAATTTTGACTTTACGGCTTGAAAAAAACATTTACAGTATTTACAGTAAAATGCACTGGTGGTATCATACAATTAAAGGTAAAATATGAGAGTCATATTTTAATTAACACACGTATATCAATAATTGTATGAGAAAATATGTTTTATATTAGTTGTTGTAGTAATTTTTAGTTCATTCGTCCGTTTATTTGTGGGTCTACTTTTTTGGTGGATGAACTGCTGGAATTCTATGTCATGTCCGTGTCTGGTATCCTTGCGCATATCACCGGATTTATCAGATTTTTATGTTCGTCAGGTGAAGAGTTTTAGGACCAGTAAATACCTTCACACAGGTCAGATTGTTATGCTATTTTATTACAGTATTTCTAAAGGGACAATAAGTAGGATTTACCCCCATCTAGTGGTGAAATTGTATTTTGCATTCAAACGAATAGTGCTCTCTAGCGCCTCGTCAAATGCGTGTTGCAACTACGGTAGCCATTATGTAATCACTGATCTCCTTGTCCGTTTCAGCTATTTCACGTGTTCTGAATGAAAACGCGTTGTGGAAACACGTTTGTAAGCTAATGATTTTTTGTCCCTCTCTGCTATTATAGTTTATCAATCCGGCGGAACGACAAGGAAACCTCCTTGGACTTACCCGTCCAATGTAAGTAAAGAGAAGAAATTCTAAGCTTACAAAGAAAAATCAGATCATTGACAGAGGTCATTTAACACCGAGGACGTATTTATGAATAAAGACATTAATTTTGATTAAAAAAACACTTAAAACCCTACTATCTATCTATCTATCTATCTATCTATCTATCTATCTATCTATCTATCTATCTATCTATCTATCTATCTATCTATCTATCTGTAACTGAAACCAGAATACCGTTTTAAAAGTATGTACCTACGACTATATGTGAGTTACCTTAAAGGGACAGTACCCTTTAAGGTAAGTCACGTATAGTCGTAGGTACATACTTTTGAAACGGTATCCTGGTTTCAGTTACAGATTTGTGCAATACATTTGCTGGATTTTCTAAATGTTGATAAAAACTATTGCGAATGTGGGGTTTCCATCCAAATGTGAAGCAAATCTTTTTAAAATTAGCAAAAAAAGTAAAACAAACAAATGCGAATTAGGCGCGTTCCATCTATGTGTTCGAGCAAATGATGGTGGTATTGGTAACCTAGTAACCAACAGTAAATGAAGAAAATGGAGACAGGACTGCATTTAGTTACGATTGGGAAAGTTATAAATGTACTGGCAGTGCAGCTTGTAATTACCAAACTGAATGCTGTGCACAGAAGAAGAAATTCATATCAGGGACATCGAGCTCTATATATGCTAAAGACGCTAGGCTTGTTCGGAAGAACCGACAGGTGAATGACGTCAAACTACCACCACGAGCGCGATTCAAGGAATCATACAGAGGAATCCAATTTCGCCTCGCTCTTTGACGTCATTCGCCTGTCAGTATCCAAAGAAGCTCAGGCCGCCCGGTCAATAACACTTATCAAAAAGTATGGGAAAGCTTGTTGACGCTTTGGCCGGTCTGAAGTCTGTGTCACCATGGAATGTTAACAAAAAATAAAAAGTCGAAAAAATCGTTTTGTTCACATTTGGTCTGGAAAAAAATAAGGAAGGTTAAATCGGCTGCGGTGTGAACGTAAAGTAACATAATCTGATCCAGTAGACGGTCAGTCACGTGGGTTTAATGTTCGCTACATCAGAAATGTATTCAGCAAATGCGTTTTCATCTTCCATTATTCGCATTTACTCTTTTTCGCATAAGTCAAAAACCACCTCCAGGGCTCCAGACTAACTTTTTTCACTAGGAGCACTGTGGCCCCCAACTGAAAATTATAGGGGCGCAACCAGAAAATTTAGGGGCACATACCATAAATCAACATGCTAACCAAATATTCACATTTCTACTAAGTAATACACTGTATTACTTAAGCAATATCGCTCGAGTAGGAGTGTGATATATCACACGACTCCGAGAGCGATATTGCTTTTATACAACAGTTTGACGGCACACGTTTGAAAAAAGAAAACTAGAAAACAACAACGGAGTTATTTTAAAAGCCTCTTTGTTTGAGAACTATTTCTTCCACCACGGATTTGAGGGTGGCCAGAATGACAGGTAACACTTTTGGCTGCTTTGAATCTCATAACAACTCAATGTTGCAATTCTGCATTCCATTAAATCTCTGAATTAACCAAAATATGACACGCGAAAAACTAAATAGCAGCGCTATCATTGGTTTTGCAAATCGACAGTCAAGTAAATTCTAGGTTTTCAAACAAGTTTCTAAGTCTTTTAAGTGGCAACCTTTTTGTTTTAGTAGAAAAATAGGTTGCAGCATAAGATATTGTTGACTCTACAATTAAAATTTTTACAATACATTTTTACTGTCGAGATATTAACATGTATTGAACTACTTACAGTAGATTCAACAAACAATAACTGAGTTCTTGTTTTGGTACATTGAGCACAGTTTGTACAGTTAGAGGGAATGTGTCAGATTTTATTTACAGCTGGTTGTATAGTTGGATCTCTTCCATGGTGTATACCACACTAATGGTTATTCGCCTCAAAACCTAAAGATAGAACATGAATTTATCATGAAAATGATTACATTTTACCAAGAGTGTAGGACTAATTTCAGAGTGAACTTTGACACTTTTGACCTTTAATGATCAATGGTCAATCACATTTTGTGAAATGCTTGGAAACGGATTCTCTCTCTTTCTCTCTCCAGTTTGATTTTCTTACATCTCCCTAATCTAATATACATTTAAACAAACACTGTTATAGATCTGTTGTTGGGCAAACATAAGAATGGCGAGTTTGAAAGTAATCTCCCAGATGCATAATTGGTTGAAAGCAGTAACACAGGGCACGTGCTGTTTAATGCAAGATCACTGACATTTTATAGGGTCTGACAGTAGGGCAGCTTGCATAATATCTGATATCCTGTGGCTCTTTACGGCGGGTTGACACAGTCTCTGCGTGTTTAGTGGATCTTGGAAAGAGCTTTCCATTGTAGTTCCCTCCAAACCAGAGATCTACGGTTGATGCCCCGAGGGTTTGCTGATGGGAGAGACACTGACGGCTTTAGACCAGAGCTCAACTCAGCATCTCTGCATCTTCTCTCTTCATCCCCAGCTGCTCACATAGTCACATAGTGGATTCTCTTAGTTGCTGTGAATTTGTGAGAATTTCTGAAGTGTTTGTGCTATACTCAGTGGGGTCCCACATCACAGATGTGACAGGATTTAAAGCTGTGAAGGAAGGACTGAGAAGGAAAGATGGGATACAGAAAACCAAAGATATAGTTACCTAAAAAGTGTGGCCCAGCCTTTAGTGGTTTTACCTTTAGAAGGACAGCTTGCCTTTTGCAAAGATTGAATGAGCATCCTTACGGTTACAAAGTGTTTTATCTCACCCTCCACAGATTGACTGATTAAAAAAAGTAACTTACAGTAGATTACTGTAGATTTAAATGAAGTTACATGAACATTAAACATGAACAATTCTCATGCAAAGCATTCTAGGAACCAAAATTTGATATGAAAATGGTTGATGAGGATTTCTGGTTCTAAAATGCTTTACATAAGGCTGTTATTTTATTGTTTTATTCTGTAAAGACAAAGACTTGCTAATGTTTATTGTAGGGCTGTAACAATTAATCGTGCAAATGTGCGTTTTCTCAATGAATGAATTTTAATGAATTACGGCAAAATCCTGGTACATCCCAAAGCTCTCGTGCAGAAACTTCCTTTGTGCCACAGAAGAAGTAGCATTACAAACGATATTCCAAAACGCTGTTCTTCAAATTGTTTCAGGTATTTTCATGATAACAAAGAATATTTTGAATGATTTTGCTTTTTTAAATGCACATTATAAACTACTCCGACTTATAATGATTTTAGTTTGATAAGGACTTCCTACTGACCAAATGCCGTAGTACACGCACAAGCTGCGCATGAAACACAGATTGATTCAAAATCGATTCTGAATCTTTTTCAGTGGCATTTTTAATGGGACAAGCAATTAAAGGCGGAGTCCATGATGTTTGAAAGCCAATGTTGATATCTGAAATCACCTAAACAAACACGCCCCCACCCCAATAGAATCTGGACCTTCTGTTGATAGACCCGCCCCACACATACGCAACCCGGCATTTGATTTGATGTGATTGGCTATAAGTGTGTTTTGGTAGTCGGCCCGTCTCCTTTTCCCAAGCGTTTTTCAAACATCGTGGACTCCGCCTTTAATCGTTGCAGCCCTAATGTTCATTTAACTTTGAACAAACTATTTCCAGAAAATAACATAAATTTTAATCTACAGTAAGTTACTGGCAAACAGGTGCATAGCTACAGTAAATTTTTACAGTGTTGGGTTAAGGTTAAAGGTGTGCATGTGGAGAACTCGAATGAAATGATTTAGCATTCATAAATACAGAGTAAGACCTTTAGTTTTTCAGATGAAAGCTGATGAACATTTATGTGTAAACATTCTGACACATAAGTTTTACAGCGAAGCATCTGTTGTCCCATAGTGTTAACAAAATGATCAGCATTAAGGAAGGAGAAGACTAGCACTGACTGACCTTACCGGCCGAATAAATGCCCCAAAAATATGAATAGACAAAAGAGGGTCAATGTTTTTAGACTGCACAGGACAATTTAGTAAAGTTTTTAGAGATTTAAAAGACAAACCTTTTCTCATAATCGCTTCTTACACAGGTAAAGATCCAATGGTAAGTTTCCTGCTCTTGAATAAACACAGATTTAGATCATCAGACCTTTGCCTGACATTCATGATAAATCTCAGCCTCCAAATATGACGATGTTGGTTCGACCAGATGGAATGGTTTCTACAAAGCATGCACCATCTGTCAGGCTTGTGACACCTCAATTTCCGTGGCGCATTTCACATGCTTAATTTTTCAGATTTTCTTTGCTTCCAAGCGGCGGCTGACAGGTTGCATGTTTTCAAACGTCCCAGCCTATCCTCTGATTCGAGAGCTCTGCAGAAGTGACTCTCGTTTAGCATGTCTAGATGAGGTGAAAAATGCAGTCAAAGCACCGCCGTCACCTCATCCCCAATCTATGCGGTGACATTTGAGTGCCGCGTGTTTGCCTTAACGCTTTAGCTCAATGTTTTACACACCTTCAGCTGTCGGGTTCGTTCCATCCTGAGTTCAGAAGAGCTGTCAGCCGTTAATGCAGATGGACAGTCTTAGCAGGTAGAAGGAGTCGATTCTGTACAGAAACGGCATTTTATAGCTATTATGCAAATTACTTTTTTAGTGCGTGCAGACAGCGTTAAAATGGAACTCTGAATTAAAGTAATTTCAGACTTTTCAATGAAATTATTTTTGATAAGGTTGTGCTCCTGCTGATTACATAAGTGGGAAATAATTTCATGAAATGTGACAGAATAGATTTAATGGTAATAGCTTGGTGGCGATATACATTGGTAAAAAATTCATGTACCATGGTGTATAAATTGCAAAGCATAGTGAATATCCAATTGGGATTCATGTGCCAAAGTGAATGGTCAAATTCACTTCCCCTTTATGTCTTAAGAGTACTGTAAAATGTAACTAAAATGGTGACAGCTAGTTACAAAGGTGTGGAAAGAGAAGTGGTAGTGTATGATGAATTAGTTTCTAAAAATCTGTGAGGGGATGGTTTGGTTTTTAAAAAACTATTTGAGTTAAAAACAATCAGTTACCATGTTTTGTTAGGGAGGGGGAGGCAAAAGAAAATCACCTTTTTACTTAATCTAGTCTAGAGCCTTATCTTTTAATATATAACTTAAAATATCAAGGTATATATCACTTGTCGATATAAAGATATTAGGGGTCTAAATCAGACATCTCTTTACAATATGATATTGATTCTCTCAGCCAGCAATACGATGTTGGCCAGTACCTGAAAAAAATCTGTAAAACGATTTCGATTCAATTCGGCTCAGGGGTATATCAATCAATTTATCAATATTTAGACAAAGTCCGTCAGCAGACAAAAAGTTTTCTGCGTCTGTTTATACGCGGATACCACCGCTTTGTTGTTGCATCGCAATCTAAAGCGCAGACAGAAAGTATTTTAAATAAACGAAAATGTGCACTTGCGACAATGGTAAAAAAATAGCAAAAAAAGAGAAACCAATAAATAAAACGACAAAAAAAGATGCGCCGTTTAAGTGCATGGGGAGGACTGGCATACCATATGCACACCAAATTGGAATTTGGCGTATGTATTGCACGATTTTCACACTTTGTGCTATTTATACGCAACTCCGTGAGAAATGCATCGACAAAAACATAGTTCAAAGTGTTGAAATAACGGTACCTCATATCGATATTTTGCAGCATCGATGCTTCATATCTTTTGAGATTGGATTGATGTATCAATCCATATCGATGTACTCTGGCACCCCTACAAGATATCAAAATTTAAGTATAGATGCATCAAACACACGCGCTTTGTCACGGTTACGCGCCCGGATGGAACTTAACTTCCTGTCTCTGTTTGTTTAATGCTGTGGCTAGTGCCTAGCTGTGGCTAGTAGAACTCTGGAACAAATATCTCATTGAAAATAACAAATGTTTCGGTTTCCTAAAGACGATTGGAGACGGCAATCATGGATATTGACATTGGATATTGATATTTATCCTATTTGGAAGGGTCATGAATAATAATGTTGAGCTCTGCTCTAATTGCTCTGCTCTGAGGCTCATGTCAGTAGCTCACATTAGTAAACATTTTAACATCTTTGTTATTCATTTAATGTGTAATTTAATGTTGGGGTGAACATCTCGACTGTGACATCACATTCGGTGCTATGTTGAGATTGGCCTGTTTTCCAGCATTTTTTGTGTGCACAAGGTTTACTTAAAAATGAGGAAACAAACGAGTTTGAAGCTTGCGATATGTCATTACCATGTACAGAGCTCTTATTCATCTATGCCTAAGTAAATACAGTTTTTTTATTCTATGGCATCTTTAAAGAATACTTTTGTATAACCATGATAGTTATCTAAAAAACATAGTTGCTTCTTTTCTGTTACTGTGAGGCGCAAGGCAACCCGAGTGAGCTGTTAAAACCGCTGTGGTCGGATCCAGGTCTTTTCAGTCTCTGAATGAGCGATCGGTTGGAGGGTTCTTGGCAGGGCTGCTTTAGTTCGTCTCTGTAGGCAACAGTCATTAGAACACCACTCACACTTCAGACTGGCCTCGTTCATGCACCGAGCACAAGATGGAGGAGTCAAAGCTGGCGGAGGAGCTCAGGAGAGTAGGAAGAAAAGCACGCAGCCTGCTTTTTATTCACACCCCCTTCATCCATTCATGCACCAGAAATCCATCAAACTTTGTCACGGTTATGAAACTTGCTCACTGCCAGCACAAGACAATAACATCACTCCGATGCTGACAGACAAGCTCTTTGATTCGAGACGTTTTGAGGGAGCTGTTCCTTTGGGTTTTGTGGAAGCATAAATGAATCAATAACTAAACCTTTTTAAGGTTCGCATTAATTGTAAATAGAGAGGGCTTTTAAGATCGGTTGTCATGGCAATAGGAATATCAATACAGGAATGGTTTTGTAAAGAGATAGTACACCTTAATTCAATTTTATGCGGGTTTCAGTCGGCTCCCTAGGTTGTGAATCATTATTTAGTGTACACAGGTTTAGGCACCATAAGGACACCACTACACTTGAAGACTTGTTTTCTTGCGATTTGACCGCTTAAAGCGCACTGTGAAATGTCACCATCAACAACAGATTGAAGCCTATCTCATTGACATTTTTAATACTTGTTAAAAGTACATCACGAAAAACACTTTGATTATTCTTATGCATTCTTGTCGCATATCTGTGCAACATTTCGGACAAATGTTACATGTAAATGTTAGCTGAGTTAAATTAACCTGGAAAATGTTTACATCTGACCCAAGAATGGGCTTAAAATAACCCAGCATTTTGGGTTGAAACGACTAAGCATGCGTTAAATTCAGGGCCGGCACCATGGGGGGCACTATATCCCGCCCTCGATCACCATTAATGTTGAATGGGATTTTAATGAAAGAATGTGCTATTTTGACTAAGCTTGACAAAGCGACCAATCAACTAACATTACGTAATATTACTTGCACTGAACATACAATGAACATTCCATAATTTCAAGGTTTTATATTGCATTAACTAATTTCACCATGGACATTCGAAAATGGATTAAAAAGAAAGAAACTGATGATGACATGTTTGTCCTGTGGCGGCTACTATAGACCGCTTAATCGGACGCACATGGGTGACGCGATACACGTCTGGTCCGAACTTTACTTCCGGTTTCATTTTTTTTATTGTCTGACTAGTTGCTAAACTGAACTCTTGAACAAATACCTCGTCGAAAATAACAAATGTTTTGGTTTCCTATATAATCTATGTGTTGTTTATTTTGCTTGTTATATAAGTAAACTACATTTAAAGTACTTTGTTGTTAATTATTCTTAGCGGAGTTTACCGGAAGTTATGTGTTGACCACGAAAGCCGTTTGTTTATGTTGTTACTGCTGAAACCGTCTATATGCGTTTTGAAATTAAGGGGTGAACTGTGGGTTGCAATTAGTAATTTCACCACTAGATGCCGCTAAAATGTACACATACCATCTTGTATTATAAGATAAAAAATACTATCTTTTCAAAAGTTACATCGCATGTCTGTTAAGTTGGCTTGTGTGACTTCTGCTAGGGGAATGTACAGTAGTGACCAGCGATGCTCCATGGTTTTTGCATTGCATTATGGGATTTTTAGGGGAACTGACATTTCAGTGAACTGGAAGGATATTACAATTTTAGGGATGCACGATATATCGGCCGGCATATCGTTATCGGCCGATAACTGCTTATTTTTAATATTATCGGTTATCGGTCTGATAGCAAAATTAGGCCGATAAATGAAAGCCGATAAATGATGGATTATTTTGGTTTGTTGAACCACTTCACTAGCTCATTGCTGGCCATGTGGAGTTTTGATTGGTGCTTTCTGTGACATAGCACGAAGATGACACGTGTTGCGGGCTTAAGAAGAGTATGCTAGTCTAGCGCAAAGACAAGATGTCCGCGGTCTGGTAGTTTTTCATTGTGAAAATAATATGAATATTTATCGGCCTATATATATATATATATATATATATATATATATATATATATATATATATATATATATATATATATATATATATATATATATATATATATATAATAGGTTATCGGCCATCGGCCCCCAAATATAAAGAGTTATCGGTATCGGCCAAAATTTCCATATTGGTGCATCCCTATACGATTTAATCTTTGCGGGAAGCAGTTTTTTGTAACAGGACTTAAAAAAATTAATATGTGACATATTTAAACCCAAAAAAACCCCAGTGATATATTTGTTCAATAGTTGAATATAAGAAATGAAGATCTCGAAATTAAGTGGACCTGAAATGAAGATATTCAGGGCGACCGGTAAATTCTGCCAAAAGCCTTTAACATCTCTACACTTTGTCTTTACTGCCTGTACTAATATATATTTACTGTAAAGCTGGCCTACAACAATCCAAAATTGTGAAAAGTACTATAGAAATAAATTTGAATTTAATTAAATTGAACTGCTGTCAGTCGGCCAAGCGGAAGCGGTTATCGACCGGTGCAGATAATGTCAAAACGGCCCAGTATCACTTAATTAATTCGACTGGCCGATATACAAGTCTATCACTAGTATGCGCAGTCAGCATACTAAAAGTGAAATCTGTGCGTTTTGTGTGCTAATATACCCAGAGAGAGATCAATCTCTCATCATCATCTCTTATCTTTTTCATCCCTCTGTACACATTGTAAGTTAAATGAAGGCAGGAAGAGCAGATTTGAGAGGATATGGACCTTTGATGTATTGTCACCCTTTGTTCTGTGGAGAAGTGGTTAATCATATCGTGGAAATGTTATTTGTTTCACCCCAGCTTTGAGGAAAGCAATCCCGAAACAGCAAGGATAAAACAGAGGTCAATAAGTTGAGGTGTTGAGATTAAAGACAGAGAAAAGAGAAAACAGCAGGCCAGCTGCTCGCGCAGACGTCTAACACCTGCGCAGATGCACAGGGACGCTTGAATGACGCGCTGGCAGAATATGCCATCTGCTGTGCAGGTGGATGTCCTGGTGGAGATCCAAAAGGGCCCAAAACTTCCTTACATCGGATCAGATGGGAACCGCTAATAAAAATTATGCTTTTCCATTCGCCTGACTTTTCTACTTGCTTGTTTTTCCTGAAAAGTGTAAAGAAACTTGCAAGTAAAAAAGTGAGAATACTATTTAGCTTGCTAGTCATTTTGTCAAAATATGTGAATATGTCTACAATATGATGCAAGGTGGTCTTTTATCCACCATAAAACACTCGTGGATTTGGTCCCAAAAGCTTTGTGTGCTGTGTGGACATGCCATCTGTAATAGATCAAGATTGACAGCTCTTATTTTCCGCATTGATTGACTCGTTGACAGTCAATGTGATTATGCATTCACCAGGCGTTTGTCCAAGAATCTTAATGTAATTCGTACCTGCATACAGACACCCAACAAATGATGAAGGAAATAGGAGGGTAGTTCATTGGCTCAATATTATATGAAACAGTGCTTTAGTCGGAGATGATGTGCAATGTTGTCCCAGTACAATCAATGTGCGCTCCAGTTTAGCACTGAATCCAGCAGCCGTACCGAATCATTGACCCGATGTCTGTTACTGTCTGTACTGCTCTCATTAGCTTCCATTGGAAAAAATCATTATTTCTGGTTCCTGGTCTCTCATTCTCTTTCCAGTGATCACCGCTGCCTTTGAGGTTATTGCTTGATTTTCACAGTTAATGAGATGGGTGTTTAAATTAGAGATGCAGACCGGTGATCTTAGGGAAAAATTACTGCCATCATACAGAATACAAATTTTGATTATTAATGGATTGTCATAAGTCGCACGGGTATATTTTTAGCAATGGCCAACAATACATTGTATGGGTCAAAATTACAGATTTTTCTTTTATGTCAAAAATCATTAGGATGTTAAGTAAAAGTCATGTTCCATCACGAATCGAGAAAACCCTGGTTGACATTGATTGCCGAGTTGAAAAGTTATCATTGCATTGTAACGACACATTCAAAGGGGACATTTGAAAAGACTGTCAAGATGTCAAATAAATCTTTGGTGTCCCCAGAGTAAATAGGTGAAGTTTAAGCTCAAAATACCATATAGATAATTTATTACAGCATGTTATTGTTAAAATAGCCACTTTGTAGTTATGAGCAAACATTTGCTATTTTAGGGTGTTTCCTTTAAAATGCAAATGAGCTGATCTCTGCACTAAATGGCAGTGCTGTGGTTGGATAGTGCAGATTAAGGAGCGGTATTATCCCCTTCTGACATCACAAGGGGAGCCAAATTTCAATGATCTATTTTTTCACCTGCTTGCAGAGAATGGGTTGACCTTTTTCATATTTTCTAGGATGATAAAAGCACTAGAGACCCAATTATAGCGCTTTAACGTGGAAAAATAAAATTTTCATGATATGTTCCCTTTAATATGGGCAAACAAACACCACTTATACTTTCCTCAGAAAATTAAAGTCTGGTTGTTATGTTTAAAGGTCCAATTCTTTCTGTGTTTTTGAAGCTTTGATTGTGTTTACAGTGCGCAATATAACATGTGTTCATGTTTCACATGTAAGAAACACGTTATTTTTTGCACAATTTACTTATCTGTATAGCGCTGTTTTAACTGTCCTAAAACTGGGCTGATGTCTTTCTTGTTTTATGAAGTCCCTCCTTCAGAAATACGTAACGAGTTTTGATTGTGTAGTTTTTTAATGTGCTGTGATTCGATAGCAGTTTAGCTTAGCAGAGCCGTTTGAGCTTAGCTGGCGACTGACATATTCCTGTGGGCGGAGTTTAGTCAAAAACTCCAATATTGGCGTCATTCAATCGGGAAGTAGAGGACTGTAGTCCAAACCGGCTATTCGCTGTAGGCTTTGAAATTTTCTGTTTAAGAATATTATATTGCTGGCAGTGAACTTTGAGCTTTATGATTTTGCAGGTATTATTTATGCTCTAACAGCAACATTACACACTAACTAAAGTTTGAAAAATAGGATCAGGAAGAATGTGACCTTTAAGATTCATTACGGCAGATATTCCACCTCTCCCGACGTTCCAGGAGTCTCTCGCATATTGATAGCGGCTCCCTGATGCCCGCAAATGATGTAAAATGTCCCATGTGAGGCTAAGATCATTTTTGACAAGGTCTAAGTATGAAGAGACTCAAATAACGAGTAACAAGACGAAGTAAGCAAGTTCTTATAACCAAACCAATCAGTTTTCTCTGTGGGTGGGCTTGCAATCGACCCCTTACTCTCTCTCTTCAGTTCAGTATACCACTGCAGTTCATTTACACTACAGAGTTTCCAAAAAACAGGAAAGTACTTTATTTGAAGTACATTAAAGTCTACCCCTGCTTAACAAAGGTCAAAAATAATGAGTTTTTAAGGTGCCATTCATTCGCATAACTGACTACCTGTTAAGAGAGCTATCCTATTAAAATGATAATATAACAGAACATAATAATGTATAAATTATGGTAGTTGGGTTATTTTTGGTCGGGGGTCAGTGAGCTACCTCCCAGAAAAGAGTTTTTGAAGGGTGAGATGTCTTAATGATATAATGGCTGATATATATTTTCTTTATTTCAGTGTATTGTCCATGCCTGTGAAATAAGGACAATGCAACAAAAGAAAGCATTTTAATACAAAAACATTAGTGTTTTAGTGCTGGGCAAAGATTAATCACATACAAAATAAAAGTTAATTTCGCATAATATATGTGTGTGTGCTGTGTGTTATCATTATGTGTATTTAAATACACACACATACATACATACATTTCAGATTTTTTACCCGGGCATACACGTCACGATTAAAATAAAAATATTTTGAAACACTCAAATAAAACTTAATTTTGAAGAAACTATGAGAGAAAATGAACACATACTAGATTATTAATGAATTAAATGTATTTACCTCTAACGGGAATAGCTGTGTGATGAATTGAAACTAAAGGGTTAATAAACACAAACTGAAGCAGCGGCGGACGATGATAGATGGTGCAAAAATTTTAAAAACTGATTATTTCCCACTATTAATTACATTATCTTAAACGAGTGTAACTACTGTAGCATGTAAATAATGCACATAAATAACGTGCATCGCAGGCTCAAGAGCGCTCAACAATTATATCGAATCAACAGGCACGTGAAACCTAGCTAGCAGGTTGCTCATACAACTAAATCACCAGCTAACGCACTTTAAATTTGCAAATGTGCCCGCTCGTGGTGTGAAGCGCGTCCGCGCTATTCTCCGAGATGCACTTGACAGCCTTTTGTGCAGCAATGTTTTTTTTTTTGGCCGACCTAGTTTAGGTGGTAGGGTTTCCCAGCTTAAGCGGGCCGCCCAAACTGCAAAGTGCTGTGGGAAACCCTGTGCTAAAAATCACTTTTATTTTGTATGCGATTAATCGTGATTAATCTTTGCCCAGCACTAGAGCATTCCGTATACTAAATATATTGTGTGCACTGTAAGTCGCTTTAGGTAATAACGTCTGCCAAATGCATAAATGTAAAAAACATTTTGTCTCATAAAAAAGTTTAGCTAAAGACAATAAAGAAAATGAGTGGGGCTTGTTTAATGCAGAACCGTCTGCCATGACTGCAAATAGTAATAGAGAGATTTTCTTCAGGCACACGGTTATTATTGCGCAGAAAATCCTCTACCGCATCCCTGCCTGAATGCTCAGCATGACTCTGAAAGAAACTGTGTGAGGTATAAAAGGATGGTGATCGGGAATGCCGTCTGGCACAATACACACCAATTACCAACACAGTCATTTTAACGTTTATTGCTTGAGTTTCTTCGTTACGGCTATTTAACAAATTCTCAGCTTATGAGCGTGACGTTTCGAACTGTGTACTCATTATAGATGATGTAGCCTTCACATAGTGCACTTTTCCACAGCGACTGACTGCGAACGGATGGGAATGTGCCTCCGGGAATTTACGGTTACAGTAATTTTCTGTTTGTCAGCTGTAAAGCGTGTTGACAATGCCACCGGCGAGGATAAAGGGTGGGCATAAAACCAGAAAAATGTGAAGATTGAAATGTCAAGGTTAGTTATATGTTTCTACATTCAGCCGTGGGTTCGAACATCGACAGCCGTTGAATTTCTTTCTGCATCCATACAGCCAATGGCATTGTCCTTTATCTGCTCTGCCCAGAAACGCACACCCTTCCTTGGTCTCTCCCTCTCCACCCCCTTCTTTATCTCACCCAATCCCTCCGTTCACAAACGCTGTGTTACTCGTTCTCTCTATGGTGGATCATTGACACCTTTAATGAATCATTTCACAGCCATGACACTAAATGCTGTTAATGGTGTGTCATGAAGATGAGGAGATTGTGTGGAGAGCTCAATATGGAGGAGCTTTATTAACAGTTTCATCAAGAGAAGCCACTTGTAGCTTCTTTTAGTTCTTCTAAGCCATAAATGAATGCGACCAGCTTTAAATTAAAGCACATTGACAGTTGACAAACAGTGCTAACTTTATAAATAAGGTGCATGCTCAAATGCTTTGTTTGCATAGAAGGGAAGCATGTTTGTGTGAAAAAGAAAAACAAATACTTTTTAAAACCTGGCCCAGAGCCATATGAGAGCATTTAGCACCTGGTTAATTAGACTGTGGGGGGTTTTGCACAATTTTGTGGTGCAGTACAGCTTGTATATATAGTAAGTACTTAATATTGTAAATATAGTGAGTTTGTTTAGTGTGTGCATGATGATCAGATTATACTATTATTGGATGAGTTATTGATTATGAATATAAAATAATATTTTTTATTTATTGTAAAACAATCAGATTTAAAAAATGCATACAGTCCGACTGACTTGTTTGCATTGCATAATCGGAGTGAATATTATTCTTTGTTAATCGTATAATATGCTTATGACTTGCAAATGTAATGCTCAGTTAACTTAAATAAACCAGGCTTGATGACGTTTGCAGCCTGCATATGCGACCTCCAGAGGCTGCAGCCTTCTGTTTGAGAAACGGCCATTGATTTCTGTTTCTAATAATTGCCTTAATTGGCTTATCTGTTCAGGATTATAGGTAATGTAGTCTAGATCTAGAATGTACAGCACACGTACACTCACCAGCTCACTACTTCCCAAAATGTATTGGGGAGACTGTAGAAGCAGAGAAAGAGAAATGGCGGTCGGGAAAAGACTCCCATGTGGTGGAAACTTTTACAAGTGTAGGTAAAAGTTTTCATTTGTGTTGTTGGGAATGGTGAATGAGTGAACTAGTAAGCAAATTCAGACAGCTTCAGTATAGTATAACCCAAAGTACAGTCCCAATTCAGGAGCTGGGGCCTTCCAAGGCCAATGATGTCACCGGGTTGCAACGAAGGCTGTCCCAAATCGAAGGCTCCTTTACATGGAAGCCTCCAAATGTGGCCTTTTTCCCCTGAAACCAAGGATCCATAGATAAATTCTTCACAGCCTTGGCTATCCCAAGATTCAATGCGCGCCTGGCTCCATATTTATTTTTAAAAGTCTCATAGGTCTCAGCTGTTGTGTCCTGCTGACAAGCGTCGTGGGCACGAACAGCAAGTGATGCAACTCCCCCATAGGCTAGACAATCTCATTTCAGTCCTTCCAGAAAAAGTTTTTTGTGATTGTTGCGGCAAAACTCCTTGCGGCAGGTTTCCTTAAAAAATTTAATGGAATATGCAGGATATTTATGCGGGAACTTGCAAAAATTGCGGGAACTTGAAAAACTGTATGCAGCTTTTGCTGCTTTTCAATGTTCACGTCACATAATCACGTCACTTCATAACGTTCCCATGGCAACATTTTTCAACTTTCTGCTAAGATATATGTGATTTTTGCTACGAAAATGCAAGGATTATGAAATCATGCAAGCCCCGCATACTTTGCGCACGAACATCTGAAAAGTGCAGCGTATTTGAAAAAATTTGGCCCTCGTATAAATATGCAGACTTTGGCTGATTATGCGTTGAATCATGCGATCGCATAATTGCGTTTTTCTGAAGGGACTGATTTAATTTCGCTTTGTGGACTTCAGAGGCTGCAGCCTTCAATATAAACCTTGCTTTAAAGTCCGCAGCCTTAAAAGGATCCAGACCCTGAATTGGGATGCACCCTATGTCTTAAAGTCACAATGAAACGTAAGTAGCGATTGTCTTATTTTTCCCGTCGTGACATATATCCAAGTGAAACGGCTTTTGGATCATTGGAAGTTGGGTCATATTGCTTTTTGCTAATCGCTGCGATCTTCTCCCGGCTAATCACCCACCCACCATACCCCGTGACTGGAAGTAAAGAGAGATCGTTTCAAGGAGGGGAGGAGATTTGCATGTTTGTTTAAAGATTATGAGGGCACATGCATTTTTAAGTCATTTGTAAAAAAAAAAACTTAATATAAAAAAATTAAGTGACACTAAAAATTTATATAATTTATTTATAAAAAAAAATGTAGTTTGTAACTCCAGAATGCTATTGATGCGGTCTCCCAATCTCCCGGATCTTTAGCGTCATCTTAATAAAGACGCAGCTGTCTTGTGATTTGTCAAAATTAATAGGTCTTTCCAAATATATTTAGGTTGTTCAACAACATCATCTAACTTCTTTCAATGCTACAATTATGACAAGTGAATGCCTCTGTTTGGATTTTGGCATTTTCATTCAGAGCTGGGTTTGGAAATGATTCAGGCACACAAAGAGAATCTGTATGGAGACCATCAAGCGTTTGTACACAGTTGACAGGATCCTGGGGTTCTGTCTGATCCGGATTGGTTGGGATCTTCCTCTTGTCAAGCGCATTTGGTGAAAAGAGTTTTTGTGTGACATGATTGGCCTCTTTTACCTCTGTCTAAATGTCAAAGGACGCTGCTGAGAAGAATTATGTTCCTGGATTCAAAGAGTCGTGCATGCAGCGAAGGGCTTAGAATTGAGCTCATTACTGATACAGAAATTCGTCTGCAACACGAGTAAACAAGATACATTTGAGTGTATCCATAATGTTATATTTTATAAATCTCATATATTTGTATCTCATTGCTTTTCACATGTTTAGAGTACAATGGCAGTACTTATTGCAAAGACATTTATATATACCACATCCTTTGGTACATTGTGTACACTGATTCATGATGTCACCATCTGATACCATCATTGTACCATAGTACCATCACAGTACATTTTGCGAGGATGCCCAGTACACCATGATAGTTTTTTTGAAGTGAAACGGCGTCAACATCATGTGTGACATCTGCACAGCAGCTACGAATCCCAGACCAATTTTAGACCTATTAATTTTTTTTCGCTTGAAAAAGCTGCCATCACTTCCCCTCCTGCATTTTTTCTCAGCACTGGGCTTTTATTGAATCGCATTTGTTCTGTTTCCATCGTCACTGTCAGGAAAACTGTCTGAGTCATAATCCGACCGAATGAGCAGCGCGGGGAGAGAAAAAGCCGAGTTGAAGAAACAAGATAAAGGAAAGAGAGAAAGCAAGCAAGAGAGAGAGGTTTAAGTTGATGACATCCAGCGGAGGATTAATTTCTCAATCGGAGCTTCTGTTCAGTGGTATTGGATAGGGGCTGACTTTAGTAATTGCTGTGTGCTTGGGTCTTGTGTTATCTTGGCTGTGAATGAAAGCACAGACTCTACACTTAGAGATGTGTTGCTTGCTGTCAGTGCATGTAAGGTATTAATGCTTCTGCATGACGTGAGCGATTTCTTACTATTGGAATAGTTTGATTGTCAACTCAAGTCACATTTATTTACAGTATATTGCACTTTTACTCTTCATACTCTTGTTTTATACAAATTGTAATTGATTGTTTATATAAAATGTAAACTTAGTTGTTGTCATAAAGTATTGTATTGTTGCACTATATTAGTGTTTTAAAGGGACATTCCACTTTTTTAAAAAATATGTTCACTTTCCAGCTCCCCTAGAGTTAAACATTTGATTCTTACCATTTTGAAATCCATTCGGCTGATCTCCTGGTCTGGCGTTAGCACTTTTAGCATAGCTTAGCACAATCCATTGAATCTGATTAGACCATAAGCATCGTGCTCAAAAATAAACAAAGAGTTTCGATATTTTTCCTATTTCCTAAAACTTAACTCTTCTGTCGTTACATTGTGTACTAAAGCCGACAGAAAATTAAAAGCTGCGATTTTCTAGGCAGATATGGCGACGAACTATACTCAGTTACACGCAGCTTTTAATTCTCTGTTGGTTTAAGTACACGATGTAACTACAGAAGAGTCAAGTTTTAAAATAGGAAACTCTTTGGGTATTTTTGAGCGTGATGCTAATGGTCTAATCAGACTCAATAGATTGTGCCAAGCTACGCCAAAAGTGCCAGCACCAGACCCGGAGATCAGCTGAATGGATTTCAAAATGGTAAGAATCAAATGTTTAACTCTAGGCGAGCTGGAAAATAAGCATATTTTCAAAAAAAGTGGAATGTCCCTTTAAAGAAAAGTATACATGCTTCTAACATGAGAAAATTAGCGATTAGCCAACAGGCTAATATCCAAAACAGATGTTAATGCACTATTCTCATCTCATATGTTCCTTCTAATTTTAACAATCCACATTTTCTGTCTTGTGGAATCCACATTTTCTGTCAGTAGGTTTAAGGGTGCACTCACCAGTGTTGTAGTACTTGAGACTCGGACTTGGTCTCGAGACCATATTTTAATGGTCTTGGTCTTGTCATGAACTCGTGAGCATTTTGACTTGGTCTCGACTCGTACTCGAATACATACATGTGGACTTATTCTTGAGTCCACACGAGTCCCTTTTAAAATATATAATACTGTGTCTTTAAACTGATGTAAAATTGACACGAACAGTGATTGGTGATTTTTTTGTGCGCATCAGATCAGACTGGCGCGAGGTCAAATGGTCAGACCTGAGAAGGTTTTTGCACTGCCATGAATAAAACGCACCCATCCAGTGAGATTAAAGCATTAGATAAGCTGCTGTTACCCAAAATAAGACAAGACAGTGGCGCTAAAACACACATCATTTTCTTGTCGTCGGTCTTGACTCGGACTCCACCTTTTCTGGTCTTGGTCTTGACTCGGACTCAACCCTCTCTTGACTCGGACTCGAATGAGCTGGTCTCGAATACGTCACTGGCACTCACACTAGGGGCACACTTACACTATCCAACTGTGTTTGACCCCCAAAGCCTGGTCCGTTTGACTAGTGTGATCACTCTGTATCGCGCCTGGGTGCGGTTTGGTTGGTCACGCACTGGACGGCTTGCAGAGGTGGGCTCGATAGCGATTCACTTGGGCTCAGGCGAAACGCGCAGTGTGATCGAAAATCGCGCCGGAGCATGGTTCAAATTGAGAGGTGTCAATTGCGCAATCACTCACCTTCATCTGCCTTTGTAAAATCCTTCTGATGCGCGCAGTAGGGTTAAGTAAATGTCTGAGCTGCACACGCGACAGATCAACTAAGCAATATGATGAGAGGCATGTGAGAGGACTGTGTGTCACCACGCACCAAATGACTTAACATTACGATGGGTTCCAGTGTTAGGAGAGCACTTGACTTCTTGTTTTCTTTAAAACAATCACACCCTAATGACGAAAGCGTGCCCAGGCTCGGATCGCTCAAAGTACAGTGTAGCCCACGATGTAGACATCCATCCCTCACAGGCTCAGTTTGGAATCAACATTGCGGCGGACTGAATAAGCCGTATAGCCATCCCTCACCTTTGTGTTTGCTTTATTGTTATATCTGATTACATGTTAATGTGAACTCATGAACATTTTTATCTCTCTTTCTAATGAGTCGGTTTAACCTGCAAATTATAACTGGTGGAATAGTCGTTTAAAACAATAGGTTTAAAAAATTATGTCACCCAGAATAATCTCTTTCTGACTAGAGTCTTACATGTGGATAATGGTTTATGTCCTAACTAGCTACAAGCTCTCAGCATTTCATGGCACCGGAGTTCAAAGTCAGATGATGTTGGTTTAGTTTGACCCACTTGCTATAAATATAAGCCGACCAGTGTAGAACAGCACTTGAACAGAGTAGAAAAGATCCAGAGAACAATTGGGTACAATTGCTACTCTTTGTCACTACAGATTAAATGACTAGAGAAGGACATTGTGCAATAACAAACAATGACTATGGAAAACTTTTGTGTTAAATTGAAACCCTGCATGTGTTGCACATGTCCCAACATCGAGTACCTGGGTACATAATTTTTTTTACAAAGATGCACATCCTACTTCTGAGCCAAGAAGGAGATGTCCAGGGGTCATGTGCGTACGCACAAAACGGGGCTCGAAACGTGCGTACGGCAGTTCCCACGCAAAGGTTGTGATCTATAAAAAAACAAACTTGATGGGAGAATGGGCTTGCATGTTGGGATCTTAGAATGATTCATGTACACACACTTGCAGGTGATCTGGGACTTAAAAAGGGAACATTGCTTTGTTTTATAAGTCGTAATATTTTTTGCCGTATGCCATTTTTTGGCTTTTGTGCGTACGTAGACTTTTAGTAAGGATCCTACGCACAGTTTTATAAATAAGACCCCAGGACATGAAGCCTTGATGTGCAAATGCATCTGTGTTGGCATGTATGGAATAGAAGTGGATCGTACATGGATCGATTCACTTTCACTAGAGGACATACAGTAGTGGTCCCTCTGCGGTTCATTTCAGGGACTTTTCTCTTGCACTCACATTCATTACATGTTTTATTGCTCACACAACGTCCCTAGACAGCACTCCATCACTCTCTCAGGTTAATAGGACTTTCTTCACCGGTCTAATTTAATTGATCAGCTACTTTCTTTTTCACCTTGAACAACAGCCGTGATCGTGACAGAGCCTCCACAAAACACAGGTTATATATATGTATAGTATTAGTATATTGTTTTTTATGGAAAGGTTTATTGTTTATTGTTAGGTATATTAATGCAATTCCAATGCTGTTATACCATATAGCTGTTATATAGACACACAAACACACAAAGTGAGGTCCAAAAATCTGTAACTAGCGAACAAGCATTTTCTATTTTTCTGACTGAATGCTTTTTATACTTTAAACTATATGGGTATTTCAACCAATTCGATCAAATTTTGTTTTAATCCAAAATATATTAGTTAACAAAACTTAATTAAACGATTTTTTTTTTATTTTCCAGATTTTTCCAGAAAAAAATTATTTTGTGTACTGTCACTTACTGCGACTAGCAGTAGCAGAGCGAACTACCAATGGGAGCAAAGCAGCGGAGTTTAAGTCATCATACTCTCGTCAGTTACTGGAGTGGACGGTACTCATTTGTTTATGACAACCAGACTAAAAAGGGGCGCACACCAGACGAGAAACGCAGTGCCGCATCGCGTCATGAATCTAAAAACAGAACATTATTTTCTATGAATGTACGCACACCGGCGGTGCCACAGGCAGCGTCTGTCGGCGGTTTTCCCCTGTGACTATGGACACTACTCAAATACCTTTCGCGCCACGTAGCGCCATTTACATAGTTTAACATTAAATAACATCATATTTGTCCCAAATCGTTAGCGATTAACATTGGCTGCTAACGTATCTGACTAAGCTTGCACTATTTAATGTGCACTTCTGGTGTACAATACCTCCTAGTTGTCCTAGACACGACGCGGAGCAGCGCTTCTCGTCCGGTCTGCGACCCCCCTTAAAAAACGCTGCATACAGCCCAGATGACATGGACTTCAAAATTTTTTACAAAACCCGAATCACTTTTTCCTGAAACATTCCAAAAAGCATCTTGTGTGTTATAATTGTGTGTTTTAAGTGCGGAAATATGATCTTCCTTAAGTAATAAACAGGGTCTAACATTTGTTTAGTGAATAAAGTGTTTAAATTTGTTTTAAAACTTTATAAAATCCCAAAAACTGTTTATGTTCAGGTTAAAATGAGGCTTCTCAGACTCCACTGTATATATATATATATATATACTGTACCGTCTTACAAAGGCATAACTGTGACAAACTTAAGTCAAATTGTATGAATGGGTCGGAGCCGATGGTGTAGTGGGCAGCGCTCCGACATATGGTGCAAACGCACTTCCGGCGACCCGAGTTCAAATCCCAGCTCGAGGTCCTTTGCTGATCCCATACCCCTCTTTCCACCCTCTACTTTCCTGTCGTCTCTCATAAAACTACTATCTATCAATAAAGGCAAAAAATGTCCCAAAAAAAAATTGTATGAATGGAGGAAAGCAGTTGGCTCATTGATACCTCATCTGCAGAAAATGAAAGTCTGTAGCACTTGAGTGGAAGAGGGAGTTAGTTTGTGCTGCGGGCTGGAGGTGCTGCTGAACATATGAATGCACGTGGGTGATACCGTGTCATCCTTTCTGTGTTATTACTCCGACAAGCTTCATTTGCGTTCTGGTCCGTCCTCCCAGTGAAGGACTGTGGGCAAACCTGAATCAGCAATAGAGAGAGAGAGAGAGAGAGAGAGAGCTTATAATAGCCCACAGTCCTGGCCTTGCTCCATTCGACTAAACAGACCAAGAAATGTGCTGTAAAACTCAATTTCCATTGAACTTCACCTTCCAGCCCTTCTATACTGTCTTCTCATCAGTGATTCAGCTAACATCCTACTGACCTGAGGACAGCCACACCAGCTGGTTTAACTTCGCTTTACCATAAACAGAAATCATGCAGTCATATTGCTCAGGTTGCTCTTTAGTCTTCAGGAAATTCATGATTATCTTTTACAGGGTTGATATCTTAAATATTTACTAAGATCATGTCAAAGATTGATACATCAAACTTTGGTGGTAGGACTCGTCCCCGGTTCGAGCTCCGGCTAGGTCAGGTGGCCTTTCTGTGTGGGGTTTGCATGTTCTCCCTGTGTCAGCGTGGGCTTGCTATGGGTTAAAGGTTTTCTTGGGTCTAAAGAAATGTACCCGACCCAAAATTACCTGATTCACTTTTAACTGAAGTGCAAAAATCACGACTGGACACGAATATAAATGGCACCGACGTATGTGCAGTCTGCAGCCCCGCACCACCAGTCAGACAAAAACGAAACCTTGGTGGCCTCGCATGCAATTCGGCCCGCTGCTCCATTTATTTTCATTTGTTATCTGACGACGACACCAAGGTATCTGCTAAATGTGCATTCAAAATTGATTGACAGGTCTGGCTCAATGAAATTTAACCTACCTCCAGCCACACGATGTTGGAAGCACTCTTGGCAAACAGAGGAGGGGTTGGAAAAGGGCTTGGTGCACACATGTGAGGAAGTTTGGGTCTTCTTGGGTCCGTTCGGCAAAAAACATGTGTCCGAGGCACACTTGAAACTTTTAGACCCAAACCCACTCGGGTCGGACCTTGGGTTTTCGGATCTAAGTGTACCTGTGAAGACCTCTACTCCGCGTACTTCGGTTTCCTCCCACAGACCAAAAACATGCAAGTTAGGTGAATTGAAGATACCAAATTGCCCCTCCCTCAACCGGTGTATGGATTAACTTGTGTTGATCAACTTGTGTATGGATTAACCAGTTTTTGCCATGAATATAACTATTGATGCTGAAATGGTGTAAGATTATGAGACTTTAACTTGGATTTCACAGACACGGTCACATATGTAGAGTATAAGTAACCCTTAATATGAAACATGAGGTAATCCCCGTAACGGATAGGAATAATGCATTAAACCATACAGAATGCTGAAGAGGTGCTGTTAATTTTCCAGGTAAAAGCCTTAAACGAAGCCTATTCCTAGGGACCAGTAAGGAACCACCTAGCAATCGATTCAAACTCCTTAGCAACCACATAGAAACATACTGAAAACCACTTCAGACACCCTGGCAAACATCACTCACATTTTCTTCACTTTGGTTTCTTCACATTTTTCATCTTTTAATCTCCATAACTCTTCTTATATCCCCAGATGAGACCAGATTGACCCCACCACCCAGTCTTTCTCCAGCGATGCAGGTGCCAGCCCCAAAAGAAAACCCCAGAGGAGTCACTTCCATAGGGCATGACTTCTTCGAGTCAGTCCTGTCTCACAAGGACCAGCTGCTGGCTCAGAAGGGTGTTGCTCTTCCTAGCGGTTTACCCCCTAATCTTGTGCCCATGTTGGAGAAAGGATTGGAGGCCGGGGCAGAGGCTCTATCTCCAGATCAGCCCCTCCTGAGGAAAGTGCTTCCTGGACACAGTGGCACTGTACTTCCGGCGTACGACCTACCAACTGAACCGCCAGAAGCTGTTGCGACACCAAACTGGGACAACGATGCCTCAACCGTACATCTAGATGATGACCCCGAGATGTCAGTCACGACTGCTGTCCCGACCATTGTGAATACTGAGCCAACATCTGCCATTAACACCCCAGGTAGGGGCAGATTTTCAGTTAGCCATGACTAAGTCGGCATGAAACTGATATCGCGATGGTGTTTTCTTCTGAATTGTGCAATTTATTCGAATAAAACAACTTTTTAAATGTGAAAAAATAGGCGGGACTGGATTTCATCCGTCGGGGGTTGATTGAATCTTTGAAAGTTAGAAAGCTGGCCATTGGACAGTCAATATTGCCCCACCCTCAGGCCAAGTCATACATCATCAATGGAAGAGATTTTTTGAGGGAACGGTGTAGCTAATGCTTTTATTTTAAAATTATGGCAGCACATGAATATTAAAAAGATATGCATGGATAAATAAGGAGCTCCGATGCAAAAGCCACTAAATGCCACCTCCGTCAAGAAACCAATGCACTCTGGACGTATTATATGTTAAAAGATTACTCCACTTTTTAAAAAAAAATCCATATAATTTGCTCACCCACATGTCATCCAATATGTTTATGTATTTTTTCTTCAGTCAAATAGAAATTGAGTTGTTTTTTTCAAAGCGATCCCAGCCAAGACATAAGGGTCTTATCTAGTGAAACAATCGTCATTTCGGCATGACCTTACATATTACGTAATCACATCAAAAGGTCTCGCGTTACATATGTGAAACGCACACTTGTGGCCCATTTTAAACAATAAACTGACACAAAGACATTAATTGTATCAGTTCACATAAAACAACATCTGAACAGTCCTATTTCTGTACACTTTTATACACTAAAGCGGTACTTTCGCATACGCCATGCGTGACTTTTTGACGTGATTACAAAATATCTAAGGTCACACTGGCACATCACACATCTAGTGCAAGAAGAGAAGTTGTGGTAAAAGTTTTTAAAAAGTTTTTATGGCAAAAATGACGATTGTTTTGCTAGATAAGACATTTATGCCTCGGTTGGGATCGTTAAGAGTAAATTATCCGATTTTTTTATTAAAGTGAAAATTCCTTCAATTTAATATATTCGCTTTAAATATGCAAAAAATGGTTTTGTATCTGAGCTCTTCGAATTTTTTATAATAAACATTGCAAACTTAAAGAAAACAAACTTAATAAATAACTGTGGGTTCACAAGAGACGTGAGTTCAATGATTTGCGCGAGTAGATTACATACAAAGTAAATGCAAAGATGTGATCAGATGCGTCCTCGCGTGGGGCGATGCGAAAGACGCGATATGGGCGGTGTGTTTGCAGCGAAATTACGCGCTATTCGCCTCAAACGTGTCTTCGGCCAAGTTGAAAATATCCAACTCGAGTGAAAAATTCGCGTGACACGAAGTTAAATCCCGCGAGTAATCTAGAACGAGTAACGGGATGAGTCTGAAATCTTTTTCCAAACCCATCATGTGTCTTCCTGTCATTTGAAATCATTTCTCGAGATGCACAGTTCTGAGACTTTAATGTCGACTGTCTGACATTTTCCTCCAGCTGTAACCAACTGCAGGGTCAATTTCTCCGACCCGGAGGGCTACATTGATTCTTCAGATGACCCTCCTCTTCCAGAAGCATCGTTCCTGCAGTGCACCTACACAGTGACTGTGTACACGGGCTATGGCGTGGAGCTGCAGGTGCGGCCTATTTTCAGATCATTTGATACTGTTCCTTTTGTTAATTACTGCTACCCCACAAAACATAAGCGACTGTGCTAGGTCTTGGGATAAAATGGGCACCTGTTAATGCATGAATTTCTTTAACAGCTATGTTAACACACTGCATAATCTGACAAATAACCAGATGCAGAACACCGAACACAGCCCGCGGCCCACAGGGAGTTATCTAGAAATGCAATCTGCTGCCTAACAAGCTTTTTCTGCAATGCAATTTCATTTCTCCTGCGCCTTGCACATTTTACCAACACTCTCGGATATAGGTGACTGCGCCTAACAACCCTGGGCCCGGTCAAATACGTCCTCTAGTGGCAGATTGGGTATTTTCATGCATCTAATAATTACCAGAGTTAAATACTTCGGGCAAGCTGCAGCATTCTCCGGGAGATCCGCAGGCAGATGTTAATGAGAAAACCGGAGCTCTGTGATGCCGTGCTGCTGCAGTGGCTGCAAACAGCCTCACATAATCCCGTGTCCACGTTCAGTCTCCCGCTGCAGATGATTTGCCGCCGCAATATAATCTCTAATTACCACTGTAATCTGAGGCGAAGGCCTGATGCCAAAGAGCGTATGTTAAAAGTCCTTCTTGTGGGATTAAAACACTTCAAATTAATTTGGTATGCATACCGTACTACACTCTATACACTGTACTATACTGTGCTATGCTGCAGTATACCATACTACAACAAGCAGGACAATACTACACAATACTATACTACATATCATAGTAAACTACACTACTACACCATACCGTACTACACTACATACACTGTACTATACTGTGCTATGCTGGAGTATACCATACTACAACAAACAGGACAATACTACACAATACTATACTACATATCATAGTAAACTACACACACTACCATACTGTACTACACTACAAACACTGAACTGTACTATATTGTGCTATGCTACAGTATACCATGCTACAACAAGCAGGACAATACTACACAATACTATACTACATATCATAGTAAACTACACTACTACACCATACCATACTACACTACATACACTGTACTATACTGTGCTATGCTGGAGTATACCATACTACAACAAACAGGACAATACTACACAATACTATAATACATATCATAGTAAACTACACACACTACACATAATTATATATGGTATACCATACTACACTACAAACACTGAACTGTGCTATATTGTGCTATGCTGCAGTATACCATACTACAACAAGCAGGACAATACTATACTACATATCATAGTAAACTACACTACTTCACCATACCGTACTACACTACATACACTGAACTGTACTGTGGTATACTGCAATATACCATCTACACTAAACAGTACAATACTACACAATACTATACTACATACCATAGCAAACTACACACACTATACTATTATACTATGGTATACCATACTACACTACAAACACTGAACTGTACTAAATTGTGCTATACTGCACTTTACCATACTATACCAAATAGGACAATACTACACTATACTATACAACATACTATAGCAAACTACACTACTACATCATTACATACTACACTACATACACTGAACTGTACTGTGCTATACTACACTATACCATACTTCACCAAACGGTACAATACTATACTATACTACATAATATAGCAAACTGCACTACTACACCATACTGTACTACACTACATACACTGAACTGTACTGTGCTATACTACACTATACCATACTCCACCAAAAAGGACGATACTAAACTACAATATACTATACTACATACCATAGCAAACTACATACACTACACTATTATACTATGGTATACCATACTACGCTACAAGCACTGCACTATACCATACTACACCAAACAGGACAATACTACACTATACTACGTACTATAACAAACTACACTACTACACTATACCCTAATACACTACACACACTTAACTGTACTGTGGTATACTACACTATACCATACTACACCAAACAGGACAATACTACACTATAATATACTACATACCAAAGCAAACTACATACATACACTACAATAATACTACACTACATTATACCATACTACACTACATACACAGAACTGTACCGTACTGTGCTATACTGCACTATACTATACCATACTACACCAAACAGGACA